>NC_041392.1:444735266-444804129 GCF_002162155.2 Triticum dicoccoides
AGGACAGGTGGCGCGACGCGATTCACTGCGGCGGGCGGTTGGACGTGTCCGGCCGCCGGGCGGACATGTCCGGCGGCGCGGGGAGGAGTGGATCTAGGGTTCATCCGCGAAATGATCCGAAATTTCGGGGAGGGGTGCTCTTTTATAGGTAGAGGGAGCTAGGAGAGTCCAAATGAGGTGCGGTTTTCGGCCACGCGATCGTGATCGAACGACCGAGATGATGGAGAGGTATTTGGTGGGTTTTGGGACAAATTGGAGGGGTGTTGGGCTGCAACACACACGAGGCCTTTTCGGTCCCTCGGTTAACCGTTGGAGTATCAAACGAAGTCCAAATGGTACGAAACTTGATAGGCGGTCTACCGGTAGTAAACCAAGGCCGCTTGGCAAGACTCGGTCCAATCTGGAAATGTTTAATCCCCACACACGAGAAGAAGGTAGAAATGACCACCGGAGGAGAACGGAGCGCCGGAATGCAAAACGGACAACGGAGAAAATGCTCGGATGCATGAGATGAACACATATGCAAAAGAAATGCATGTGATGACATGATATGCAATACATGACACGCAAGCAATGACATGGCAACAACAGCGAATAACTGGACGACACCTGGCACATCGGTCTCGGGGCGTTACATCTTTTCCGCCGGTTGGACTATTTGACAACAAAGCCACCAAGGTATGATGATCATTAAGTATTCAGAAGTATTGACTTCTCAAAAAGATGGAGTTATCAACTTCATTACCCGGGTTATTTAAACCGGTGGTCTAAAGATCAAAGGTACAAGTATGACTATTGTTTACAAGCAATTGCCTGCTGTATTAATCAAAGGGTTATTTTCAGCCTTGTTCTCTTTTTATGTCTGTTTCTGTTGTCTATTATGCTAAACATATTGGCTATAAGTCGGGTGTTCTAACCCGTTCGGTACTAAGCCGCAAAGCCAGTTTTTTCTTTTGTGTGTACAGGAACAGAACTGAAGTATTGCAGAAACAATCATAAAATATGATGCATATATTACCATCAGGAAATACAGAATCACACATAGTGTTTTATGCACGATGGCATAGGCAAGGCATTCAGTGTTTTCACAGCTAATATATTACAAGGCTTTTTATAAGCCGATGAAGATGGTTATTACTCCTCCCTCGCCGGTTCACCGCCCTCTGCCGGTTGGAAGCTGGGTTTTGACCAGTCAAAACCGTTCACGGCGAGGAATTCTGCTTCTTCATCAATCAGGCCGACCGGGTCAACTTCCGGAGTAGATGTATTTTCACGAACAGGCGGGATTAAATCAGTCACCTTGTACGAGGGAGTTGCCATGTTCTTATTTTCGACATGAAAACCCGGCTGATACTTGTCGATGTTGGTTTCATCTCCAAGAATAGTTGCCTGAGGTCGGACTCCGCGCACGCAAGCCATGAAGTCATCTTGCTCAAAGGGAGATTTGTCTTCCTTCACGGTAGGATATCCTATGGCCACGTCCATCGGGTCTAGATCTGGCACCCAAGCCTTGGAGCAGCTCAGGGCAGTCAAACCTCCGGCTCTCGCATAGGAGCGCTTCACTTCTTGAAACCTCGCGGGTAGGATTGACAATTTCTTTAAGACGTCACTGAGCCAGTTGGGTCCTTGATTGGCAGGAGAGATGGCGGCAAGTGCCCGTTGTGCGCCAATATACAATTGCTCCACTAAGGTATACACTGCTTTTAGTTTAATCACATGATCTTGGCTCAGTTTCCTGCTTCGTGGGCCTGCACATATTTTATAAACAAAGTCAGCCGGCGGCTTATATTCTGGATCAGCAAAAAGTACACAAGATATAAGACAGACAGCTTACCAAAGATGGCGGCCACCATTTGGGACACCCGGCCCTTTAAACCGTTCAGCTCTGTTGAAACCTCTTCAAGGGCTGCTTCGGCCTTTGATAACCCACAAGTATAGGGGATCGCAACCACTTTCGAGGGTAGAGTATTCAACCCAAATTTATTGATTCGACACAAGGGGAGCCAAAGAATATTCTCAAGTATTACCAGCTGAGTTGTCAATTCAACCACACCTGGAAACTTAGTATCTACAGCAAAGTGTTTAGTAGCAAAGTAATATGATAGTGATGGTAACGGTAACAAAAGGGTAACGAAAGCAAATTAATGTTTTTGGTGTTTTGTAGTGATTGTAACAATAGCAACGGGAAAGTAAATAAGCGTAAACCAGTATGTGGAAATCTCGTAGGCATCGGATCAATGATGGATAATTATGCAGGATGTGGTTCATCATGTAACAGTCATAACATAGGGTGACACAGAACTAGCTCCAATTCGTCAATGTAATGTAGGCATGTATTCCGAATATAGTCATATGTGCTTATGGAAAAGAACTTGCATGACATCTTTTGTCCTACCCTCCCGTGGCAGCGGGGTCCTAATGGAAACTAAGGGATATTAAAGCCTCCTTTTAATAGAGAACCGGAACAAAGCATTAGCACATAGTGAATACACGAACTCTTCAAACTACGGTCATCACCGGTAAGTATCCCGATTATTGTCACTTCGGGGTTAACGGATCATAACACATAATAGGTGACTATAGACTTGCAAGATAGGATCAAGAACACTCATATATTGATGAAAACATAATAGGTTCAGATCTGAAATCATGCCACTCGGGCCCTAGTGACAAGCATTAAGCATAGCAAAGTCATAGCAACATCAATCTCAGAACATAGTGGATACTAGGGATCAAACCCTAACAAAACTAACTCGATTACATGGTGAATCTCATCCAACCCATCACCGTCCAGCAAGCCTACGATGGAATTACTCACGCGCGACGGTGACCATCATGAAATTAGTGATGGAGGATGGTTGATGATGACGACGGCGACGAATCCCCCTCTCCAGAGCCCCGAACGGACTCCAGATCAGCCTTCCCGAGAGATTTTAGGGCTTGGCGGCGGCTCCGTATCGTAAAACGCGATGATTTCTTTTCTCCTATTTTTTTCTCCCCGAAAGCAGTTATATAGAGTTGGAGTTGGAGTCAGGGGGTCTCCAGGGGGCCCACGAGGTAGGGGGGCGCGCCCTAGGGGGGGGGCGCCCCCCACCCTCGTGAGAAGGGTGTGGGCCCCTGGTCTTCATCTTTGCTGAGAATTTTTTATTATTTATTGTAAGATATCCCGTGGAGTTTCAGGTCATTCCGAGAACTTTTGTTTTCTGCACATAAAACAACATCATGGCAATTCTGCTGAAAACAGCGTCAGTCCGGCTTAGTTCCATTCAAATCATACAAGTTAGAGTACAAAACAAGGGCAAAAGTGTTTGGAAAAGTAGATACGTTGGAGACATATCAACTCCCCCAAGCTTAAACCCTTGCTTGTCCTCAAGCAATTCAGTTGACAAACTGAAAGAAATAAAGAAAAACTTTTACAAACTCTGTTTGCTCTTGTTGTTGTAAATATGTCAAGCTAGCATTCAAGTTTTCAGCAAAGATTATAACTAACCACATTTGCAATAATTCTCAGGTCTCATGATTACTCATATCAATAACATAATCAACTAGCAAGCCATAATAATAAATCTCGGATGACAACACTTTCTCATATATATCATAATATGATATAACAAGATGGTATCTCGCTAGCCCTTTCTGAGACCGCAAAACATAAATGCAGAGCACCTTTAAAGATCAAGGACTGACTAGACATTGTAATTCATGGTAAAAGAGATCCAATAATAGTCACACCCAATATAAATTAATAGTAATGAATGCAAATGACAGCTGCGCTCTCCAGCTAGTGCTTTTTAGTAAGAGGGTGATGACTCAACATAAAAGTAAATAGATAGGCCCTTCGCAGAGGGAAGCAGGGATTTGTAGAGGTGCCAGAGCTCGGTTTTAAAATAGAGGTGAATAATATTTTGATTGGTACACTTTCATTGTCAACATAACAACCAAGAGATGGCGATATCTTCCATGCTACACACATTATAGGCGGTTCCCAAATAGAATGGTAAAGTTTATACTCCCCCTCCACCAACAAACATCAATCCATGGCTTGCTCGAAACAACGAGTGCCTCCAACATACATCAGGTCCTAGGGGGAGTTTTGTTTGCAATTATTTTGATTTAGTTTGCATAAAGCATGGGACTGGGCATCCCGGTGACCAGCCCTTTATCTCGTGAGTGAGGAGCGGAGTCCACTCCTCTTGAGAATAACCCGCCTAACATGGAAGATACAGACAACCCTAGTTGATACATGAGCTATTCGAGCATACAAAACAGGATGATTATTTGAAAGTTTAGAGTTTGGCACATACAAATTTACTTGGAACGGCAGGTAGATACCGCATATAGGAAGGTATAGTGGACTCATGTGGAATAACTTTGGGGTTTTAAGGAGTTTGGATGCACAAGCAGTATTCCTGCTTAGTACAGGTGAAGGCTAGCAAAAGACTGGGAAGCGACCAACTAGAGAGCGACAACAGCCATGTACATGCATTGAAATTAATAAACATTGGATGCAAGCATGAGTAGGATATAATCCACCATGAACATAAATATGGTGAAGGCTATGTTGATTTGCTTCAACTACATGCGTGAACATGTGCCAAGTCAAGTCACTTAAATCATTCAGAGGAGGATAGCACCCTATCATACCACATCATAACCATTTTAATAGCATGTTGGCACGCAAGGTAAACCATTATAACTCATAGCTAATCAAGCATGGCATAAGCAACTATGATCTCTAATTGTCATTGCAAACATGTTTATTCATAACAAGCTGAATCAAGAACGATGAACTCATCATATTTACAAAAACAAAAGAGGTCGAGTTCATACCAGCTTTTCTCATCTCAGTCAGTCCATTATATATCATCATAATTGCCTCTCACTTGCACGACCGAACGATGTGAATAATAATAAGAGTGCATGTGCATTCGACTAAGTTGGAATCTGCGAGCATTCAATAAACAGGAGAAGACAAGGCAATATGGGATCTTTTGTCAGATAAATAATACTGCATATAAGAGCCACTTCAACAATTTAATTATGGTCTTCTCCTACTGACCCCCAAAGAAAGAAAAGAAATAAAACTATTTACACGGGAAAGCTCCCAACAAGCAAAAGAAGAACAGGAAATATTTCTGGGTTTTCTTTTTAATTACTACTACAAGCATGGAAAGTAAATTAATTAAAAGCTACAACTAATTTTTTTTGGTTTTTTCTTAAGGTTTATCAAACACACAAGAAGAAAGCATAAAATAAAATAAACTAGCATGGATGATACAATGAAAAAGTATGAGCACCGACATCTGGCAATGAGTGTGTGTGAACATAAATGTAATGTCGGTGGGAAATATGTACTCCCACAAACTTAGGCTTTTGGCCTAAGTTGGTCTATGGCCACGGCTGGCCCGGCTGATATTCATAATAATAGTTGTTGGTGTCGTACTGTGATGAGGAAGAAGAAGGCTCCGATTGCCACTAGTTGGCAATCATCTCCGGATCCCACTGATAGTTAGACTGTCGTGAATGATCAAATTGTGGTTCCGGTTCTGGCTCCTCGGATGGTGCAGGGTTCCGGTAGGTCTGGATACCCGTCAATGGAACAAGGTACTTGCCTACAGTCAAATCAAACAAAGCAGGAGCGGGCAAGGTAATAGTCTCAGGATGATGTTTATTAAAGAACAATTGATATTTAAGCTCTCCTGCCCTATTCTTAATAATAAAATCATGTGCCATCATACTTTTATAATCTAAATAAACACGAGGCAGCATTTTTTCCTCCTTCTCAGCGTGCCTAAATAGGTATGTTAAAATGTGCAGCTAGGCGTGTGGCATAGACGCCTCCGAAGATGGGACCCTTAATACGGTTCATACTTAACCGTCTAGCAATAATGTCGCCCATACTAAAAGTGTTATCACTGTATAAACCTTGGAGCAAAATAATAATATCAGGGATACTAAGGTTTCCAGAGTTTCCGCGACCAATTAAGCAACGACTAGCAAATAATGCAAAGTAACGTAAGACAGGAAAATGTATGCTAGTGATTCGTGCATCGGAAACCTTCCTAGTTTCCCCTACAGTGATAGTATTAATAAATCCCTCCACATCATCATGATATGGTTCTTCTGTCTTGCCCCCAAAAGGGACTAAACAAATCCGACAAAAAACATAAAGTGACATCTCCTTATGGTCATCATATGAATGAAACTCCACTGTAGGTGGCGAGTTCCTAGAATGGAAATGAAAGTTTTGCACAAAGGTATTTGTGAGTAAGAGATACTGATCGCATTGGTCGTGGAGGAAAGCAGTGACTCCTGCATTATGAGCCAACTCATGAAAATCTTCATAAATCCTGGCTGCTCTCAAGAAATCCTGAGAAGGCCATTCACACGCCCGAACCTCCGCGGTGCGCGGCAAATTATACTTAGGCTTCGGTGCCTTTTCCTTCGAGCTTTGGCTCGATGAGCCCCTCAATAATCTCCTCATAATTTTCTGAAAAGTTCTGAAATTTTTAGTAACTACAAAATAAAAGTAAACCAAACTCAATAATATTGATAGCAACTACTCCTACAAGTGCCTAGGGCCTATATCATGCATCAAAACTACTTTTGACCATATAAATTTGACATGCAAGCTCAAGAACAGGGTCACCTAAACAACACAAATTTGCAATGAATAAAGCACTAGAACAAAAACTAATTGGACTAATGGAGGAGTCACATACTAAGGAACAATCTCGCCAAGCAGTTTTGTGAGAGGTGCTTTGAGCAAGGAGATCGAAAATGGCAGCAAAACAAGCTTGGACTCGGGTTTGAGTTGGTTTTTCGTGTTTGGGGGAGGAAGATGAAGTGTGTGGCTGGAAGAATAAATGGAGGAGGGCCACCATGGGCCCACGAGGCAGGGGGCGCGCCTTAGGGGGTGGGCGCGCCCTCTACCCTCGTGGCAAGGTGGTTGGCCCCCCTGGTGTGTTCTTTGTTCCATAAATCCTCAAATATTCTATAAAAATCATATTTAATTTTTAGGGCTTTTGGAGAACTTTTATTTTCGAGGTATTTTTATATTGCACGGATAATCAGATAACAGACAGAAAATTATTTATTTTTACTTTATTTCAACTAAATAACAGAAGGTATAGAAAGGTTACAGAGAGTTGTGCTTCTAGTTTCATCCATCTCATGCTCGTCAAAAGTAATCCACTAACAAGGTTGATCAAGTCTTGTTAACAAACCCATTCCGATTAACATGAAACCAAAGAAATTTCGAATAACACTAGGTTACCTCAACAGGGATATGCACATCCCCAATAATAAGTATATCATATTTCTTCTTGACAGTAGGAAGAGGAAATTCAAAACCTCCAATGAATTTTTCCGATAGAATTGATACTATGAACTTGAGGTTGTTTTCTCGGAAAGTGTACCGTATGCTCATTACCATTAACATGAAAAGTGACATTGCCTTTATTGCAATCAATAACAGCCCCTGCAGTATTAAGAAAAGGTCTTCCAAGAATAATAGACATACTATCGTCCTCAGGAATATCAAGAATAACAAAGTCCGTTAAAATAGTAACGTTTGCAACTACAACATGCACATCCTCACAAATACCGACAGGTATAGCAGTTGATTTATCAGCCATTTGCAAAGATATTTCAGTAGGAGTCAACTTATTCAAATCAAGTCTACGATATAAAGAGAGAGGCATAACACTAACACCGGCTCCAAGATCACATAAAGCAGTTTTAACATAGTTTCTTTTAATGGAGCATGGTATAGTAGGTACTCCTGGATCCCCAAGTTTCTTTGGTATTCCACCCTTAAAAGTATAATTAGCAAGCATGGTGGAAATTTCAGCTTCATGTATTTTTCTTTTATTTGTAATAATATCTTTCATGTACTTAGCATAAGGATTTGTTTTGAGTATATCAGTCAATCGCATACGCAAAAATATAGGTCTAATCATTTCAGCAAAGCGCTCAAAATCATCATCATCCTTTTTCTTGGATGGTTTGGGAGGAAAAGGCATGGGTTTCTGAACCCAAGGTTCTCTTTCTTTACCATGTTTCCTAGCAACAAAGTCTTTCTTATCATAACGTTGATTCTTTGATTGTGGGTTATCAAGATCAACAGCAGGTTCAATTTCTATATCATTATCATTACTAGGTTGAGAATTATTATGAACATCATCATTAACATTTTCATTAGGTTCATGTTCATTACCAGATTGTGTTTCAGCATCAAACATAGAGATATCATTTGGATTATCAGGTGGTTCAGCAATAGGTTCACTAGAAGTTTGCACAGTTCTATCATTTTCTTTTTCTTCTTTTTAGAAGAACTAGGTGCATCAATTTTATTTCTCTGGGAATCTTGCTCAATTCTCTTAGGGCGGCCTTCAGGATACAAAGGTTCCTGAGTCATTCTACCAGTTCTAGTAGCCACTTTAACAGCATAATAATTTTTCTTACTATTCATCTCATTGAGCAATTCTTTTTGAGCTTTAAGTACTTGTTCTACTTGAGTGGTAACCATAGAAGTATGTTTGCTAACAAGTTTAAGTTCAACTCTAATATTAGCCATATAATCACCCAAGTATTTAAGCATATCAGCATCTTGTTTTAATTGTCAACCAAAATAAACATCGAAGTCTTCTTGCTTAAACATAAAATTATCAAACTCATCCAAGCATTGACTAGCAATTTTAGCGGGAGGGATTTCAGCTTTATCATATCTATAGAGAGAATTTACCTTTACTACCTGTGTCGGGTTATCGAGGTCTGGAGGTTCTTCAATAAATAAAGGATTAAAATCATATATTTCTTCATCAGGCAGTAAATTGAGACCATGTATTTCTTCAATAGGAGGTAAATTATTAACATCTTCAACTTTAATACCTTTTTCTTTCATAGATTTCTTTGCCTCTTGCATATCTTCAGGACTGAGAAATAGAACACCTCTCTTCTTGGAGTTGGTTTAGTAATAGGATCATTAATTGGAGCAGGAGCTGGCTCAAGAGGTGCCCAATTATTTTCATTTGTCAACATATTATTCAATAAGATTTCAGCTTCATCCGGTGTTCTTTCCCTGAAAAGAGAACCAGCACAACTATCCAGGTAATCTCTGGAAGCATCCGTTAGTTCATTATAAAAGATATCAAGTATTTCATTTGTCTTAAGAGGATGATCAGGCAAAGCATTAAATAACTTGAGAAGCCTCCCCCAAGCTTGTGGGAGACTCTCTTCTTTAGTTTGCACAAAGTTGTATATTTCCTTTAAATCAGCTTGTTTCTTATGCGCAGGGAAATATTTAGCAGAGAAGTAGTAAATTATATCCTGGGGACTACACACACAACTAGGATCAAGAGAATTAAACCATATCTTAGCATCACCCTTTAATGAGAATGGAAATATTTTAAGGATATAAAAGTAGCGAGATCTCTCATCATTAGTGAACAGGGTGGCTATATCATTTAATTTAGTAAGATGTGCTACAACAGTTTTAGATTCATAACCATGAAAAGGATCAGATTCAACCAAAGTAATTATATCAGGATCAACAGAGAATTGATAATCCTTATCAACAACACATATAGGTGAAGTAGAAAAAGTGTAGGATCGAAAGTATGTCTAGAGGGGGGTGATTAGACTACTTGACCAAATAAAAATCTAGCCTTTTCCCAATTTTAGTTCTTGGCAGATTTTAGCTATCTTAGCACAAGTCAAGCAATCTCCACACAATTCAAGCAAGCATGCAAAAGAGTATATGAGCAGCGGAAAGTAAAGCATGCAACTTGCAAGAATGTAAAGAGGAGGGTTTGGAGGATTCAAACACAATTGGAGACACGGATGTTTTTGTCGTGGTTCCGATAGGTGGTGCTATCGTACATCCACGTTGATGGAGACTTCAACCCACAAAGGGTAACGGTTGCGCGAGTCCACGGAGGGCTCTACCCATGAAGGGTCCATGAAGAAGCAACCTTGTCTATTCCATCACGGCCGTCACCCACGAAGGACTTGCCTCACTAGCGGTAGATCTTCACGAAGTAGGCGATCTCCTTGCCCTTACAAACTCCTTGGTTCAACTCCACAATCTTGTTGGTGGCTCCCAAGTGACACCTAGCCAATCTAGGAGACACCACTCTCCAAGAAGTAACAAATGGTGTGTTGATGATGAACTCCTTGCTCTTGTGCTTCAAATGATAGTCTCCCCAACACTCAACTCTCTCTCACAGGATTTGGATTTGGTGGAAAGAAGATTTGAGTGGAAAGCAACATGGGGAAGGCTAGAGATCAAGATTCATATGGTTGGAATGGAATATCTTGACCTCAACACAAGTGTAGGTGGTTCTCTCTCAGAAAATGTGTATTGGAAGTGTAGGTATGTTCTGATGGCTCTCTCCATGAATGATGGAGGGGTATATATAGCCTCCACACAAAATCTAACACAATTTTCCAAACTCGGTGGGACCGAATGGTTAAACTCGGTCGGACCGATTCAGCAAACCTAGTGACCGTTAGGATTTTCGGTGGGACTGAGATGCAACTCGGTAGGACCGATATGGTTAGGGTTAGGGCATAACGTAATATCGGTGTGACTGATTACACAAACTCGGTAGGACCGATTTTGGTAATAAGCTAACCAGAGAGTTGGTCAGGTAAACTCGGTGGGACCGATTCGCTCATCTCGGTGACACCGAAGTGTTACAAAAGGGAAACAGAGAGTTTACATTGCAATCTCGGTGGGACCGATCGCTCATCTCGGTAAGACTGAAACGTTACGAAGGGAAACAGAGAGATTACAATCCCATCTCGGTGAGACCGAGATCCCTATCGGTGAGACCGATTTGCCTAGGGTTTGTGGCAGTGGCTATGACATTTGAAACTCGGTGGCACCGGATAGAAAGAATCGGTGGGGCCGAGTTTGACTTTTGGTTTAGGTCATATGTGGATGTGGGAAGGTAGTTGAGGATTTTGGAGCATATCACTAAGCATTTTGAGCAAGCAAGCCATTAAGCAACACCTCATCCCTCCTTGATAGTATTGGCTTTTCCTATAGACTCATTGTGATCTTGGATCACTAAAATATAAAATGTAGAGTCTTGAGCTTCAAGCTTGAGCCAAACTTTTTGTCCTTAGAATTTTGAGGGATCCACTTTCCTCATCCATGCCATGCCATTCATTGAGCTTTTCCTAAAATATTAATCTTGGAATAATGTTAGCTCAATGAGCTATATGTTGTTAGGAATTACCAAAACCACCCAGGGATAGTTTCACTTTCAATCTCCCCCTTTTTGGTAATTGATGACAACATGTAGATCAAAGCTTCGACAAATGATAATAAGAGTGAAAGATATTGTCGCTTTGAGAAGTATGTGAAAAGCAAGAGCTCCCCCTAAATTTGTGCATATCTTAAGATTTTCTTTGGACTGCAAATGCACAATGAGTTAGGATCATGGGTTTCTCTTCCATGTCACATACATCTTGGTGGAGCGCGCAAAATAATAAAGATTGAATACATGCACTCATCACCAAGCAAAGTGAATGATCATATAAGGATAAGTAAGATAATATCATCTAACAAGCATAAGTGTAGCTTATGATCAACCACATGATCATCAATGTCTCACAGATAATAGCATGGTATCTCAAGCAATCAAAAGACAAACAAAGTTCAACCATCAAAGCAAGAGAGAATAAAAGGCAACGCTCTCTCTCGAAGCCTATGATCTATACATGTTTCTCCCCCTTTGGCAACAAGTTACCAAAAAGTTCGTAGAAAATGCATAGCACTAAAATGTCTCTCAAGCTTGGTCTTCAGGTGGTGGTGTCTGGAGAACTCCAAGAACGAAGGCTTCAGTCGAAGTAGATGGAGCTGATGGAGTAGGTGCTGGAGCTGGTGGCACTGAAGTTGTAGCTGGTGCAGATGATGTGGCTCTGGTGTCTGGGACAGGCACTACAGCAGACCTCTGAGCTCTAGGCACTCTGGCAAATGCATCAGTGGTTGTCTTGCCCTTCCTCTCCTGCATATCATCTTGAAGTTGCTCGAAAACAGACTGAATCTCAGTTACCTTCACATCCAAGTCATAAAATTTTTGCTCCACGATTCTTTCCAAGCTCTCCTGGTTTTGAGTCAGGGCGGCCAGTCCCTTCTCAATCCTTAGAGTGGATGCAATCAGGTAGCCAAGCTGATCTTGCTTGCTCTTCAGGAGATACTGAGATGCTTCTTCAGTAGTTGGCATCCTTGCAACTTTTTCTGTTTTTGCCTTCTCTCTCTTGGCTTGTTCTTGTACTGAGGATGGTTCATCTTCATCCATAACCACTTGGTTGTCCTCAAAGTCAGGATAGAGAACAAAGTGTTCCTTATCCAATAGATATTTTCCTATGCCCATCTTTGAGTTAATCAACTCCTGAATTTGTGGGGCATATCCACAACTTCTCTTTTGGTCTGCTGCTGTCCTCTTGATAGTCTCAACCATGAGGCTCATGACCTTGAATTTCTGTGGCACATCAAATATGTGTAGCAAATTAATTGCATGCCCTCTGATCATGTTGTGGTCACCTGACTTGGGCAAAAGAGTGTGCCTTAGGATCCAGTTGATCGTTGGCAGTCCTGACAGAAGAAAATGGACTGACCCAAACTTGAAAGTCTCAAGAGCTTTGTCTGGGATCTCCTTGTACATCTGTGACATAGAATTGTGATCCATCTTTTTCTTGGCATAAACATCCAAGTCATCTTCACTTTCCTTTGGGGCATTGATCAGATTAGCCCATTCCTCAATAGTTGATTGGTATCTTGTTCCTTCAGACATCCAAACTATTCTGCCATCTGGATAGAAATGTGTTGTGGAGTAAAATTGCATAATGAGCTCATCATTCCAGTTTGTGAGCTTCTGCCCAACAAAGTCTGCAACTCCACACGCACTGAAGCTGTCATACACTCTAGGATAGTGTTCTTCATTCTCCTTCATGTAGGTCCAGTCGACCCACCTCATATCACACACTATAGGCTTCTTGTCCAACAAGATTGTCTCATAGAAGTCCTGCTATTCCTTTGTGTGGAACCTGTAATCAACATCAGTCCTTCTCCTGGTGGCATATGGATCTGACTCTCTCCATAGCCTCAACCCTGAGTCTCTCTTGATCTTCATGTTCTCAGCCACAGGATGAGTATCATTGTGGTCTGGAATCTTGGGTTTGAGCTTTCTCAGGACTTGTCCTTCATCATCTTCATTAGCAACAACTTCAGGCACTGGGGCCTTGTTCTTCTCAGCAGCTGGTATACTCCTGGTATTCCTCTTAGGTGCACTCTTGGGCTTGGAGGCTGCTTTGGGTGCTTCTTTGGGCTTTGATGTTGCAGCCCCTGACTTTATAGCATCACCCATCAGCTTCTGTGCCTTGGGTGCTGGTGCAGCAACCTCTTCTTCCTCTTCCTCTTCAGAATCTCTCATGATTGAGGATCTCCCAAGCACTCTAGCAGTGGTCTTTTTGATCCTCTCCTTCCTCTTCTTCCCTTCTGCAGCAGCCTCTTTGGGTTCAGATCCCAAAGGGACTTGAGTAGATGCTCTGGCCTTAGACATTGGAATTCTCTTTGCAGGAACCTTTTGCTTCATGCCTGGCTTGGTGGCAGCAGCAGTGCTATATTCCTTCTTAACCACTTTCTTCTTGGAAGTGGCCTCATCCTCAACTGCCACATAGTCTTCATCCTCAGGGCATCTCCAGCCGTTCGGCCCCCCAGGGCGCCTAAATAGAGCGGCATGGAGGCGTGCCAGTGCTAGTTCGGCCCCTGGGGGCGACCTAGCTCCCAGTCACGCCCCCAAGCGTCGGCCCTAGGATGCGGGAAATTTGAACTAGGTCGTTCCCGCTCACAAAAGACGCCACAAATCCGGCGATCAGATGTAGTCTGGCGTTACAAAAAATAGAGTGCCGCACGCCGCAAGTTCGCGTGCGCAACGAATCACTCGGCAGGGTCGGCTCCAGGCATTGGTGGAGTCGGCGTGCGCGGGCTCGGCGGTGTCGGAGCTGCTTCGGTGCTGGGTTGTGTCGGCGTGGCTTCGGTACTACTGGGCAGCGATGTAGAGGCGTCGTTCGGGCTTGGTCTCCATGTGGCCATGGGCGCAGGAGCTGGCGTCATCGGCGTTGCCGTCTGCATCTGGTTCAGGATGAGGCCGCGCTCCGCCATGTACCACGCCCTGAGCTGCTCGTCGTTGCTCTGGAGCATGTCCTCCCCGCCCATTAGAAAAGCCATGTCGGTGTTCCTCTTCTTCGCGGCGACGTTCGTCCGGAGCAGGTCGAGCTTGATGGCGCTGTTCGTCATTAGCGACGACCACCGCGCCTCGGTCTTCTCTTCACGTAGGACGGCCTGGGCCTGGGCGTCGGCGAAGCAATGCTCGATGGACTCCTGCACTCGCGCGGTTGCCGCGTCGGCGTTTTTCCCCTTCTTTGCCAATTTGTGGCCGTCCCGCCGCCCCTCTGACGCGCCCGGAGTCGTCGCGTCCAGCTTGTATGTCTCCTTGGCCTTGTCGAGGGTACGTCGGACTTCCGCCCACTTCTCGCACTTGTCAATGCGCTTGTAGACATGGAGGAACTTGAAGTCGGCGTCGAGGTTGTCGCGACGATACATGGTGAACATGCGCAGCAACTGCACGGAGGAACAAACAGTTGGCGGGCGGCGGGCATAGACGACGAAGAGATGCGGGCGAACGGCGTGCGTACCTAATCCTCAACGCTGGCACCGCTCTTCGGGGGAGCCGCGACCTCCTCGATGATTCCATGCCATTTGTTGCACGCCCCTGGATACGCCCCCAATGGTTCGCCATCGCCTTGGAGCCGCGCTGCATGTAGACGCCTTTGAAGTAGGGGTCGACGGGCTTCCGCTCGTCGAACTCGGCCTTGATGCGGCCCTAGTACGTCTTGAAGCTCTGGTTCGTGCCGGTGGTCGGGTCGAGGCAGACGACTTTCCATGCTTCGGCGAGGCATTCCTCCTCCTTGGACGTCCACTTGATGCGCGGTTCGCCTGGCCTAGCCGCCCGCTTCTTCTTCTGGCGCCCCTTCGTCGAATCAGGAGCCGGCTCCTCCTCCTCCTCCTCCTCCTCCTCGTCCTCCTCCTCCTCGGGTTCCTGCGCTTTGTGCGCGTCCTCGCCGTAGACGTAGCCGAGCTCGGCCTCCATGTCGCCGCTGAGATCCACTACCTCGTCCTGGGTGGCAAACCCGGGAGACGCGGCGGCTGTGGTCGATCCTGTCGCGATGATGTCGTCCATGTCGGCTCCTGTGTCATCGGTGTCGTTGAGGTGCGAGAAGGGCAGCGGTCCAAGGCGGAGATGGGGCGTCGGTGTGGACGCATAGGCGGGCGGCGAGTAGTTGTATGGAGGGTACTGCACGCCGACGAAGGCTGGCGAGGGTGTGCGCGTCGCGGGGTGGCCATGGGGGAAGGTCACGTTTGGGTTGAACCCACCGTGCGCGTCGCCGTTGGCGTAGCCGGGCGACGATGATCCCCATGGAGATCCGACGCCTTGCTGTCCCCAGGGCGTGTACTGGGCGTGGCTAACGACGGGTGGATTCATCATCCCCGCGTGGTCGACCGATGAGGAGGACGCCGCCGCGCGCACCGCATTGTCGCAGGCCTTCTTGGCGATGGCCCTGTTCCGCCGGTCGGCGGTGACTGTGTCGCGTCGCTGAACTTCCACCCTCCACTCGGCGTTCGACATGCCCGGTGGCTTCAATGGCGGCGCCCTCGGCTTCCTCTACTTCGGCTGGGCCATGGTGCCAGTTGTGGTTGCCGCCGCGCGCGGCATGGCGTACTTCTTCGGCGGCATGGCGGCGACTGGAAGGCGAGCGGGAGGGGGTTTGGCGGGAGAAAGGGAGGGAATGGCGGGAGGAAGGCGAGCGAGCGGGAGGGATGCGAGGGAAAAGCGTTAAGAAACGGCGGGAAAAGGCCCTTGGGTCGCCGCCAGGGCGGACCCACGCGCCTTTTTCGCTTAGGCCGGCTCCCCAAGCGCCCCCCAGGGCGCCGGGTTCGGCCTGGGTCCGCCGGCACCAGTTTTGGCCCGAGCCGGCGAAAAACGGGCTTCTGGGGGCGCGACTGGGCCATTTTTTTGGCGCCGGCACGGCAAAAACGCCTGGGGAGGGCCTGTTGGGGGCGCGGCTGGAGATGCTCTCAGATTCAGAGGTCTTCTTCTTTCTGGCCCTGGTGGCAGCTTTGGGTAAGTTGCTTGGGGTGCTCCTGCTACCATCATCTGAACTGCTAGAGGGACTAGTGCCCTCACTCAGGTGAACCTGCTCCTCTGACCTGTTCTGGCTGTCACTCTGATCAGACATATTGAAAACACTGACAGAAGACCCTGTGAATAGATATAGATGAGATAGAGTGGACGAGCATCACAAAATGCAAAGGTTTTTGCAAAAGAATGAGTCAAAAAATTAGTTTTAGTTTTCCACAGAAAGCATTTCGGATCAACCGATTTGTAAATTCGGTGATACCGAAGCAGCTGTTGGAACCTAAACTAGTGAACTCGGTCAGACCGAGTCATAGTTCGGTGGCACCGAGACTGCTAGGGTTTCACAAAGTCCTGAACTCGGTCACACCGATTTGCAATTCTCGGTCAGACCGAAAATTACATGTGCAATGGCCTGAGCCGAATCGGTGGTACCGAGTTCCACAACTCGGTGGGTCCGAGATGGTTTCGGCGGAAACCTAACCCTAAATTTTCAATTCACGACTAAACTACGGAGTGTTTTGACTGGATAAGAATGATCTCAATCGTGGCAAGATACATGGCGAACACAATGTGCTAGGAATCAGATAGGGATAGCACAGTGATCGAGTTCATACCCTAGTTCAGCGATGAACTCGCTACGGCGACAACGACGAGGATGATTCCCATTGACGGCGGCGGAGACCAGCGGCAGGAGGCGGCTGGCGACGAGGAAGACGATCCAGAGACCCTGGAGGCAGAGCGGGCTAAGCTCGGGTCGAGGAGGTTCGGACAGTTTTCCAAAATTTTACCCGTGGGTATATATAGCCCGACCCTGTCGGTGTGACCGAGTGGAACAACTCGGTGGCACCGAGATTCATAACTGCAAACAATTACTGAAACTCAGTGTGACCGAAAGGTTCAAATCGGTTGCACCGAGATTGAAAACCTAGATCGACTTAGTGATCTCGGTATGACCGAAATGGATGAATCGGTCAGACCGAAATGCACAAAGAAGTTTTGGAAGTTTAAGTCTATGACGAATCGGGGACTCCGAGTGCTCCTCACACAGAGTGGTTCGAATCTGACTTGATCAAATTTTGTGATGTAGCATGAATAGAGTTTGAGACGAGAAAAGCATAGATAGCTAGAGAGGGTTCTTAGGCATTCTTGTCCATCCACTTGGCAAAAGAAAAGAAAACCAATCAATCAAAACAACAAGTGGATGTCCTCGAATGAGTAAAATATGCAATCAACATGCTCACACAATAAAATGGCAATTGAAATATGTGGCATCACCTTCACCATCCTTCATTTTGAACTTGTCAAGTTGACTTTGAAGCACATCCAATTTGGATTCCTTGACGGAGTCGATACCTTCGTGCATATCTATCAAAGTATCCCAAATTTCCTTTGCATTTTCAAGACGGCTGATTTTGTTGAATTCTTCGGGGCATAATCCGTTGAAGAGGATATCACAAGCTTGAGCATTGTATCGCAGCATTTTCAACTCTTCCGCGGTGGCTTCACGGTTCGGTTCTTTCTCGTCAAAGAATTCACCTTGCAAGCCAATACACACAATAGCCCAAACGGCGGGGTTATGTCCAAGAATATGAATTTTCATCTTATGCTTCCAACTAGCAAAATTAGTGCCATCAAAGTAAGGACCTCTACGGTGATAATTTCCCTCGCTAGACATCATACTCTCCTAGGTTGTGAAACCAAGGCTATGACCGCCAAAAGCTATGGAAATCAAAGCAAATGGAGACCAAAGCTCTAATACCACTTGTAGGATCGAAAGTATGTCTAGAGGGGGGTGATTAGACTACTTGACCAAATAAAAATCTAGCCTTTTCCCAATTTTAGTTCTTGGCAGATTTTAGCTATCTTAGCACAAGTCAAGCAATCTCCACACAATTCAAGCAAGCATGCAAAAGAGTATATGAGCAGCGGAAAGTAAAGCATGCAACTTGCAAGAATGTAAAGAGGAGGGTTGGGAGGATTCAAACACAATTGGAGACACGGATGTTTTTATCGTGGTTCCGATAGGTGGTGCTATCGTACATCCACGTTGATGGAGACTTCAACCCATGGAGGGTAACGGTTGCGCGAGTCCACGGAGGGCTCCACCCACGAAGGGTCCATGAAGAAGCAACCTTGTCTATTCCATCACGGCCGTCACCCACGAAGGACTTGCCTCACTAGCGGTAGATCTTCATGAAGTAGGTGATCTCCTTGCCCTTACAAACTCCTTGGTTCAACTCCACAATCTTGTCGGTGGCTCCCAAGTGACACCTAGCCAATCTAGGAGACACCACTCTCCAAGAAGTAACAAATGGTGTGTTGATGATGAACTCCTTGCTCTTGTGCTTCAAATGATAGTCTCCACAACACTCAACTCTCTCTCACAGGATTTGGATTTGGTGGAAAGAATATTTGAGTGGAAAGCAACTTGGGGAAGGCTAGAGATCAAGATTCATATGGTTGGAATGGAATATCTTGACCTCAACACAAGTGTAGGTGGTTCTCTCTCAGAAAATGTGTATTGGAAGTGTAGGTATGTTCTGATGGCTCTCTCCACGAATGAAGAGTGGGTGGAGGGGTATATATATAGCCTCCACACAAAATATAACCGTTACACACAATTTGCCAAACTCGGTGGGACCGAATGGTTAAACTCGGTCGGACCGATTCAGCAAACCTAGTGACTGTTCGGATTTTAGGTGGGACTGAGATGCAACTCGGTAGGACCGATATGGTTAGGGTT
This sequence comes from Triticum dicoccoides, assembly GCF_002162155.2. NCBI lineage: Eukaryota > Viridiplantae > Streptophyta > Magnoliopsida > Poales > Poaceae > Triticum > Triticum dicoccoides. The sequence goes on from NC_041392.1 coordinate 444,754,221, forward strand.
AGGGCATAACGTAATATCGGTGTGACCGATTACACAAACTCGGTAGGACCGATTTTGGTAATAAGCTAACCAGAGAGTTGGTCAGGTAAACTCGGAGGGACCGATTCGCTCATCTTGGTGACACCGAAGTGTTACAAAAGGGAAACAGAGAGTTTACATTGCAATCTCGGTGGGACCGATCGCTCATCTCGGTAAGACCGAAACGTTACGAAGGGAAACAGAGAGATTACAATCCCATCTCGGTGAGACCGAGATCCCTATCGGTTAGACTGATTTGCCTAGGGTTTGTGGCAGTGGCTATGACATTTGAAACTCGGTGGCGCTGGATAGAAAGAATCGGTGGGGCCGAGTTTGACTTTTGGTTTAGGTCATATGTGGATGTGGGAAGGTAGTTGAGGATTTTGGAGCATATCACTAAGCATTTTGAGCAAGCAAGCCATTAAGCAACACCTCATCCCTCCTTGATAGTATTGGCTTTTCCTATAGACTCAATGTGATCTTGGATTAGTAAACTATAAAATGTAGAGTCTTGAGCTTCAAGCTTGAGCCAAACTTTTTGTCCTTAGAATTTTGAGGGATCCACTTTCCTCATCCATGCCATGCCATTCATTGAGCTTTTCCTGAAATATTAATCTTGGAATAATGTTAGCTCAATGAGCTATATGTTGTTAGGAATTACCAAAACCACCCAGGGATAGTTGCACTTTCAAAAAGCAGGGTCAGGTCTCATCCTAGCATTTGGAGATTGCTTATTCCATTTAGCTAATAACCTTTTGAGTTCATATCTATCTTTGCAGGCTAAAATAGGTAAAGAAGCATCTTGATCAAATAAATAACCCTCTGGAATAATAAGTGATTCTTCATCATCACTTTCATCTTCATAATCAGATTCAATATTTTCAATCTCTCTAGCCCTAGCTAGTCGTTCCTCTAGAAAATCACTAAGTGGCATAGTAATATCAGGGATAGAGGTAGTTTCATCATAAGTATCATGCATAGCAGAAGTAGCATCATCAATAACATGCGACATATCAGAACGAATAGCAGAAGCAGGTTTAGGTGTCGCAAGCTTACTCATAATAGAAGGTGAATCAAGTGCAGAGCTAGATGGTAGTTCCTTACCTCCCCTCGTAGTTGAGGGATAGATCTTAGTTTTTGGATCTCTCAAGTTCTTCATAGTGTCTAGAAGATATAAATCCCAAGTGACTCAAAGAATAGAGCTATGCTCCCCGGCAACGGCGCCAGAAATTGGTCTTGATAACCCACAAGTACAGGGGATCGCAACAGCTCTCGAGGGCAGAGTATTCAACCCAAATTTATTAATTCGACACAAGGGGAGCCAAAGAATGTTCTCAAGTATTAGCAGCTGAGTTGTCAATTCAACCACACCTGGAAACTTAGTATCTGCAGCAAAGTGTTTAGTAGCAAAGTAATATGATAGTGATGGTAACGGTAACAAAAGAGTAACGAAAGCAAAGTAATGTTTTTGGTGTTTTGTAGTGATTGTAACAATAGCAACGGGAAAGTAAATAAGCATAAACCAGTATATGGAGAGCTCGTAGGCATCGGATCAATGATGGATAATTATGCTGGATGCGGTTCATCATGTAACAGTCATAACATAGGGTGACACAGAACTAGCTCCAATTCGTCAATGTAATGTAGGCATGTATTTCGAATATAGTCATACATGCTTATGGAAAAGAACTTGCATGACATCTTTTGTCCTACCCTCCCATGGCAGCGGGGTCCTAATGGAAACTAAGGGATATTAAGGCCTCCTTTCAATAGAGAACCGGAACAAAGCATTAGCACATAGTGAATACATGAACTGCTCAAACTACGGTCATCACCGGTAAGTATCCCGATTATTGTCACTTCGGGGTTAACAGATCATAACACATAATAGGTGACTATAGACTTGCAAGATAGGATCAAGAACACTCATATATTGATGAAAACATAATAGGTCCAGATCTGAAATCATGGCACTCGGGCCCTAGTGACAAGCATTAAGCATATCAAAGTCATAGCAACATCAATCTCAGAACATAGTGGATACTAGGGATCAAACCCTAACAAAACTAACTCGATTACATGGTGAATCTCATCCAACCTATCACCGTCCAGCAAGCCTACGATGGAATTACTCACGCACGGCGGTGAGCATCATGAAATTGGTGAGGGAGGATGGTTGATGATGACGACGGCGACGTCCCCCTCTCCGGAGCCCCGAACGGACTCCAGATCAGCCCTCCCGAGAGGTTTTAGGGCTTGGCGGCGGCTCCGTATCGTAAAACGTGATGATTTCTTCTCTCCTATTTTTTTCTCCCCGAAAGCAGTTATATAGAGTTGGAGTTGGAGTCGGGGGGTCTCCAAGGGCCCACGAGGTAGGGGGCGCGCCCTAGGGGTTGGCACCCCCCACCCTCGTAAGAAGGGTGTGGGCCCCCTGGTCTTCATCTTTGGCGAGGATTTTTTTATTATTTATTGTAAGATATCCCGTGGAGTTTCAGGTCATTCCGAGAACTTTTGTTTTCTGCACATAAAACAACATCATGGCAATTCTGCTGAAAACAGCGTTAGTCCGGGTTAGTTCCATTCAAATCATACAAGTTAGAGTCGAAAACAAGGGCAAAAGTGTTTGGAAAAGTAGATACGTTGGAGACGTATCAGCCTTCTCGGTGCGTTGTGTCAGAAGCGTTTTTTCCTCTGCCCAGGTTTTCTTCTTAGCAGTGAAGTTGTTCTATAAATTTTCCATCTCAGAGAGACTTATTTGCAATTGGGAGTTAGCAGACTTGATTTCTGCCTCCTGACCCGCTAGTCGGGTCTTCGCATCAGTCAATTGCGAGCTCAATTCAGATAAGGCATTCTGCAAAAAAACGTACCCAGATGAGTCAAGATTTTGCTTAAGGTTCAAAAATGAAGATTCAAGTCTCAAGTACTTTACAAAAACCACTTGACACTTGGGAGCTAATGTATGCCAAAACAATTTATTATGACTCTAAAGACATACTTTAAGTCCCAAGTACTTTACAAAGTAACAGCACTTGGCACTTGGGGGCTAATGTATCCTATTCAGCAAGTTTCTCAAGGTTAAGCCGGATTATGAAGTTCTTTGAATACGGTACAAGACAATTTAAAGTACCGACTCATTTTGATCAAAATGAACCGGCCCTTGGGGACTACAGGTGAAGCTTTGTTCTATTTTATTGAACTCAAGAAAAGTTTCAAATGTAAAAGTCTTGGCCTATATTATAAAGTCTACAGATCATTTCGGTTCTCTCATAATCTGAAGACTTGGGGGCTGGTGGAATATAGATAAGCCAGAAGAACATACCTCGTATTTCAGATGTAACTGTTTGACCATTTCGATCTCTGAGTCGCGACTGGAGTGCACATGACTGAGATAGCTGGATAAAATATCATTGGCATTCAGATGATCATAACGTGCAACATCAAAGCGCACTTTCTGTCTCTCCAATGCCTCTTGTTTTGCCGTGTGGCGAGCCAACATGGTTGGATTCCCCGACTCAACAAAGTGTCTCCCGGTGATCAAAACGTCTTGTGCAGACGGTGATGGTGGGTTGGCTGAGCTTGATGGTCCAGTTGCGGAAGGATTCACGGTGGTGTCATCAAACGACGGCTCAGGAGGATTTGCTTCTGCATTGAAACGCGGATCTTCTAGAGTTTCAATTGATGGAGGAGAAGGTGGCCTTGCCGGTTCAGGAGCAAGGACTGGCGGGTCTTCCGCCGGTTTAGTCACCTTGGCCTTCTTAGACTTAGCTTGGCCACTAAGTGAAAGATTATAGGACTGTCAGTATAAAGAGACAATTTGAAAAACACGGAAGACAAAGGATTTTTCCTTACCCAGGGGTAGTCTTGAAGGCCGGAAACTGGGTTTGAGACGAGTCACCAGAAGAGCGAGATACCTCCTGCAAAGATAAAGCAAAGTAAGTAATACAAGGAAGGACATCCATTAACAGAAAGTCGAAGACAAAGAAATAAACCTCATTCTGGCATTTTTGGGGAGTTTGTTGAAGAACAACAGCCAGTTCATCTTCGGTCGGGGCTTGACGACGACTCTCATGTTGCTGCTTTTTCAAAAGAAAGTGAGGATCCAGATAAGCCAAAGGGTGTGAAAACCTTACTTTCCGGGTTACGACTCGAAGTTTCTGTCTTGGCAAATGGGCTGAGTCGGAGGAAATAGTTACCTCTTCTTCCACGGCCTGACTGGCCCCAGTGTCGTCCTGGTAATGATCAGTGTTAATAAGATTATTAAAAAGTTGGCCAAGGGAGTCAAGGGCTACCTCCTACTCAGAAGTATCGTCGAGTTTCATCATATCTCCAACGGTGCTCTTTTTCTTCTTTTTTGACCTCCGGGTCATTTTCTTGGCGTTTATGGCGGCGGCTCTTGCTTTCTTGGCAGCTTCATGGTCATATTTAACTTTCCAGAAATTAGATCTGGCCTGCAGACAGGTAAAAACAAGATGAAAGGTCAAACAAGTATTAAACAATACGGCTGGGAAAAATACAAAGGAGGGAGATCAGAGTGTCCTTACTTCTGGCACCGGGTTAAGCTTGCAGAAGGGGTTTAACCCGGCGATACTGCAGTCTTCGTATTTTCCATTCACCAGAAGGGTTGACATTGAAACAATATCTTCTTCCGTTAGTTGAACGGAGCTGTGACGAAGAGAGTCATCTGGGCCTCCACCATACTCGTACATCAATTTTGACCGACGGCTTAGAGGGATAACCCGCCATGAGATCCAGTAGTGGGTCAGATCAACTCCGGTTAAGCCGTTTACTAATAAGGCATTAATCCTCTTTATTGATGGGATCAGCTTCTTGTGTTCGATAGCAGTAAGCTTGTTAGGGAGCGCGAACTTGGAATCAAGATGTTCGGGGCGATAACCCGGCAATGGCTTCTCGTTTGCTGGTGAAATGTCTTGACAATAGAACCAAGTCTGATTCCAGTCTTTTGGATGACTCGGCAAGACTATGAGGGGGAAGACAGCGCCCTGCCGAGATGCCTCCAAGCTCCAAGCTAAGGCCGTTGGTGCACTCATTCTGCCGGTTTAGATAAAAATATTCTCTAAACAGCTCCACGGCCGGCTCTTCTTGAAGATACACCTCACAGAGCACTTGGAAGTTACAGATGTTAGAAATGGAATTGGGCCCGATATCTTGAGGGTGGAGTTTGAAAAGATGGAGGACCTCTCTGAAGAACTTTGAGTCGGGCGGTGAGAAGCCACGGTTCATATGGTCGGTAAAAACAATCACTTCGCCATCTCTTGGATTGGGCCGTTCTTCGTCCGGGTTAGGGGCACGGTAAGACATGACATCTTTTCCTGGCAAAAATCCTATGGTGAAGAACTCCTTCAAACGTTCCTCAGTTACGATTGAGGGAACCCAGTTGCAGATGGTTGGTGCTTTGGACGGCATGATGTTCAAAAACAAACTGAAAAAAAGGCAACATGCCGGTTCAATTCAATGGTAAAATTAACAGTTAAATGATGATAATACAGGGGAGTAATGGTGGCTTAGTTAAGGGCTAATGCCATATAAGGAAAAGTAAGCCGGCACAGTAAGCCACCATGACTACAGAGATTTGGGAAAGCAAATTCAGCTAAGTGTTGAGACAAACAAGTTTCCTAATTGCTTGGTATTATTCCAGATCAAATGGCTATTCAAAATGGGAAAAATTCTAGACCTAAAAAGTTTAGGGCAGATGAGTCTGCAAGTTCTAATGAGGTCTTTGAACCAGAGAAAGGGATTTGTGGGTATCAAGAGTAGGCACAAAACCACTACCGCACAAGCATATATATCTTTTTGGATCAACAAGAGGCCTGTGGTGGAAGAACTACGAAGAACTGCGATGAACTATGAAGAACACGCAGAAGCCTAGAAACCCTAATGCGGATCTGAGAAGCGAAAAGGAGAACACTTACAGCCACAGATCTTCTGCGGAGGTCGCCGCTGTTTTCTCTGGACCGATTCGAGTTGATGCAGCGGCCTAGGTTGATGGAGACGGAGGTGAAGCGTGACGGCGGCGAGGCTCGAGCAGCAGAAGGGTTGCGAGAGGAAGAAGACGGAGAGAGAGAAGAATGAGGAAGGTCGAGTCGTGCCTATTTATAAGGAAAAAGGTGAACAGACGGGCGCGAAAATCAAGGAAGAGTCGAATAATGGTTATCCAACTACACAGACGCCTCGATTCTCGGAAGCCATTAAAAATGAAGATCCGTTGGGGGATGACGTCATAAAAGTTTTTTCTGTTTTCAAGAGATGACGTCATGGCGGGTTACAAAAAGCTTCTGCGAGGATAAGAAGATGGATTTTGTTTAAGTGTTGAAGATTGACAAAGAACAAAGTTCAAAGTCAACCTGGGGCCTAATGTTGGGGATATAGCTATCAGTTATGACCCGCCCAGGAGGGGCTGGGTCAGCCCCAGTGGCGGGTTACAAAGAAAGCTCAGTAAACATTCAAGATGATAGTTTATTAAATCTTATAGAAGGCCCAAGGGCCTAGAGGCATCTTAAGGCCCAATATTTTAAACCGCCGTATGTAAGGAAAGACTTGTAAAGAAAGGCATGTAAAGGAAGTCACCGAGCCGGACACGATTATGAGCCGGCCGGGACTCTGTAAGCCACCAGGCGTCAACCCTTGTATATAAGGGGACGACTTGGTGGCGGCTTAGGGCAGGAAACAAGAGATCGATAACCAAGCCAGCGAGTTAAGCCTCTTGGTGATCGAAACCCCAGCAATACCAACACAACTAGACATAGGCTTTTACCTTCATCGTAAGGGGCCGAACTAGTATAAAACCTCTCATGTCCTTTGTCCCTATTAACCCCTTTAAGCTTCCTAGTTGCGATGGCCCTACGACTAAGTCCTTTCGCTAGGACATCTGCCGTGACAATTCCACGACACACGGCGATCAACAACATGCCCTTGAACTGGCCGGTCAGAAATGTGCCATCCACGGACATAACCGGCCTACAATGCTTGAAGGCCCTAATGCATGGCTCAAAAGTCCAGAATGCACGTCCAAATATACAAACGTTTGCATCGTTGTATATCCTTGTTCTCACGCCATCTGGCTCCACCATATAGTACATGCCAGGATTTTCTGCCGCCATCGCTTTCAACACCATCGCGAGGCGGTTGTATGATTCTTCCCAACCACCATACAATATCTCAAAGGCAGCTTGCTTGGCCTTCCATGCCTTCCCATACTTCACCTCGTACCCAAAAACCTCCTTCACCATCTCCATCAAAGCCCAAATGGGATATGTCAGGAGTATCTTTATGGAGGCTGAAAATCGATATGCAATGAATTTGGAGGTCAATTGACGGTGATCATCCTTTACATTAGCATCATCAATATCCTTGCCACTACATCGATGGTGAAACACGGAACTTGTAATCTTCCATTGTGGCCCGCCTTTGACACATCTTGCACGGATAACCCAAGGGCAATGATTCTTGTGTTCCTCACATTTGACCACATAACGCACTTTCGAGTTTGACTTCTCCACAATGAATGGCCGATGAAACTTAACCGCGTAGTCCTTGGCCCATATTTGAAGTTCTGTCAAGCTTTCAAAGATGTTCCTTCACTAACACCATACACACTTTCTTTGGTATCTCGCTTTGAAGTTAACCTTGGTGCAAGAATTTTACTTGTGCCACCATCAACAATCGCCTTATCGGCTAGGCTTAGATCACGAAACAATGATGTCTTGTGAGTACGGCCTATTACCTTCTTGAAAGCATTGGCTTCTTTAGCCGGCAAACCATCCTCATCTATTTCTTCATCCGGGCCTTCATCCTCCGAGTCCCACGCATAGGACCTATTGTATGGAATCTCATGGTCCATGTCCTCTTCCATGCAATTTGCCTCAACATCACCAACATAATGGTCATGAAGATAAGCCTCCGATTCATCACCCTCAAACTCACCACCATCCATGTGCAAATCTTCATTATCAACTTGGTCATTCCTGTTGGGGCTCAAACATTGGGTCATTGGACGTTGGCTCATTGTTGTGTCATGCACATCCGGAGTGACATGTGTTGAATCTCGAACCGGGCTTCTAACATCATATGAAGATGTACACCGATTCAAATCAATGTGCAGCCGAGCACGAACAGCCTTTGTGGCAAATAACTCAAATGATTTATCTTGTGAGGCCAACACACTCTCTTTATATGCTTCCCAATGAAACTCGAAGTCAAGAGGCATTATCTTCCAACGAATATGTTGCCCATACCCAACACTATACCTTCCGATTAAGTCTACTCCATCGCTTTCTTCCATCTAATTCAACCTTCTTCGAAGCTCAACCAAAACCTCCTCAAGGCTAGGACTTGTGGGAAACACCATCACTACCGGCTTCTTCTTCGGGTCACCATACTCCGCGTCTCCCTTCTCAAAGGAGACAAAGTCCACATGATGCACATTGACGATCCTCGTCATCTAGAATCATAAACACCAAAATGCATCAACAAAAATAGCAAAATTGGATGACCTAGGGTTTCCCCAACCCCCCAAAATGTGGAGATTTCAACCAACAAAAAGAGGAGGAATGATGGAGAATACCTTGAGGGGTCGAAGGGAAGGATAAATCACCGATTTGGAGCTCCGATCCACGAAATTTTGTGGGCATTAGGTAGGGGCTTGAGTGGGGCGGCCGGGGTGGAGAAGGGGAAAAGTGAGGGTTTGTGGAGGGGAAAACAGGGAGACTCTGTTTTGTTCACGCAAGGGGCATGGCGCCCTGAGCGGGGGCGTCATGACCATCAGCACGGCGCCCTGGCCTGGGGCGCCATGGTGGCATGCCCTGCCAACGTGGCAAGTCAGCGCTGACTAGTATGTCACCCTTGACTGAGGCGTTATGGTATCTAGCATGGCGCCCTGGGTGCGGGCGTCATGCGTGTAGGGCCATTTTATGAAATATTTTCAAAAGAGGGCCATTTTGTGCTGAACTTTGGCCAAAGGGCCAATTTTGTGATTTTTCACCTCGACATGTAGCAAGCTTCACCTTAACATATAATCATGTATAGGTAAAGACTCGTATCAACATGAAAGGATGCCTGGGAATTTTCATTCTGTTGTGCTCTTTATATCAGATTTGCTATAATTCTCATCTAGAGGAAAAATCAACTATGTCACATCTCTAACCACATGAAATTGCTGCAAGATTGGTGCAAACTGTTTGTCTGGTGTTGGTCGATGTTTCTCTCTTGTCCTGGCACACCTGTGTTGCGTTTGTTTTTCTGACGGAGCCAGGATTTCAACATAGGGGGGCGAGGTTTCACACTAAGTCTCGTATGCAATGGTAATGTTGTAAAAAATTAGGGTCTAGTCTAATGGAGATGCCATGGTGTCAACACAACCTTTTTATGTCTATTCATTGCATTCACATGATCAAACTTGATAGAAAATTGACAAATGACAAAACAAATTCACAACACTAGAAATACCGGATAATCTTATGAAATAATAATTTGTAGTAAATAATATATTACCTAATCTCATTATTTATTGGAATTGGCGAGATGGACCTCACTAACTCGACCCAGTCCCAAAACCGGAATCAAAAATTTATGAATCAATTCTGCTCTCTTCTTCTTCATGCTTACACAAGCGCAAGTAGGAATGTTATAATTGATTCTAAATCTGTCTGATTATACTTCTATAATTTTTAAAGCAAAGAACTAATCTGATGTGAGAATCAATTACCTTTTCCCCTTGAGTGGTTGTTGTCCATCCGTGCGCCCGCTCTGCTGGGAACCAGCAACATGTGCGTGGATAGACACATGCGTATTCCGGCGATCCCTTCCCTTCTCCGCTTCTCTCCATGGCGACCCAACGGAGAGATCTGATCGTAGCATCCCTCAGGAGTCAGTTTCGATAGCAACGGCGGCTTGGAGAAATTAGCGATACGGGAGTGCGTAATCAGGTCGTGCCTGTGTGCTGCAATTAACAGGCCTCTTTTCCTTCCACGATGGCCTGTTAGGCAATTTTCTTTTATGATGGTGGATTTCTTGATTTTAGCATGTAATGGGCCGTACATGGGCTGAAGCTTTTACGTTAATGAAAAAGGCGTGAGGAAGGATAGAGGGGGCGAAGCCAGCACGGGACAAGCGGGCCAGCCAAAAAATAGCGATTGACAGATCGCTATCGAGGGACAAGACGATCGTTGGGGGGGGGGGTGCCCCCCCCTCATTCCCCCTTAGATCCGTCCCTGGATGGCCGTGTGCATCATGATTGCTTATGTGGGCCATGCGTTGAGCTTGGTTTCCATGTATTTCGGGGAGCAACTAGTTGACGAGTGCTTCTTCGAGAGCCTCACAACGATCAACGCCACTTGGTATGCTCTCAATCGCGAGCCACGTGTCGTGCTTTGGGCGCTTTTTCGTATTTTTTTTAAATTCGCACACGTTTTCGGCTTTTTAAATGGATTTTTTCGACGTTTCGGTTTTCCACCGGTCTTCCTTAGCTTTTGGGTAAAAAAGCGAAAAAATTACGTGAAAAACACGTTTTTTTTTTACTTTCACGAGAGTCACGGTTTGGCTTTCGTGAGAGGCACGGTTTTGCTTTCACCAGAGTCACGGCCGTGCCTCTCAGGAACGAAAAAACGAGTTTCTGTTTTTCTCCTTCTGCGAGAGGCGCAGTTTTGCTTCCGCGAGAGGCATGTTTGTGCTTTCGTGGGAGTCACGGTCGTCACGGTCGTGCCTCCCGTAAACGAAAAAATCGCGTTTTTCATTTTTTTTCCTTCCGCGAGAGACACGGTTTTGCTTCCGTGAGAGGCACAGTTGTGCTTTTGTGAGAGTCACGTTCGTGCCTCTCGGAAACGAAAAAAAAACTCATTTTCTGTTTTTTCGTGAGAGGCACGGTTTTGTTTCCGCGAGAGGCACGGTTCTCAGAAATAAAAAAAACGCGTTTTCTATTTATTGTCTCATTCGGAGACGCACGGTTTTGCTTCCGCGAGAGGCACCGTTGTGATTTCGCGAGAGGCACGGGCATGCCTCTTCCGAAAAGGAAAAAAACTTGTGTTTTCGGTTCGGTTTTTTCGTGAAAAAAATTGTCAAAATCTATTAACATGGGATCTAGTTTTGAAGATCTCGACGCGAGAAATACAACGGTGAAAACGGTTCGAGATTTGGATGCACGATTTAAGAGATAAAACATTTTGAATAAACGGATCTAAAAAAAGAAAAAAAAAACTCTCATGTTGTGACAAGTGGCGCATATGCCACAAGTGGCGCACATGCAGCGGCGGCATCCAAATCTCGAACCGTTTATTCAAAATGTTTTATCTCTTAAATCGTGCATCCAAATCTCGAACCGTTTTCACCGTTAAAGGTGAGAGTAATCTTTGCAATGAGTACTCCTCAATTAATGATTTCGATTTTTTGGCTGTGATTTTTTTCAAACAAAGCGGCACGAGATGAACCAACTAACTTATTAGGCGCCTTCAGCACCGTTAAAGGCGTTTTCGTACAGGGGGCACAACCCCTTGTATCTAGGTCTAGTAGCAGCCCAGCCACATTCTTTCGGTCCGTTTTTGTCTGTGTTTTCTTTATTTCCTTTTTTCTGTTTTTGTTTTCTTTGTTTCTTTTCTAAATGCACAAACATTTTTCGAAATTGATGGACCTTTTCTTTTTATGAATTTTTTTTCAAAATTGATGAGCTTGCTTTTAAATTCGATGAAATAGTGTCAGAACAGATGATTTTTTTCAAATTTCAAACATTTTCGAAAACTCTATGAACTTATTTTACAAAATTGGTGAACTTTTTTCTCCAAATTGAAGAAATTTTCTCAAAATTTGATAAACGTTTTCCATTTTTCGTGAACATTTTTTTCCAAATTGATGAACTTTTTTCAAATTTGTGAGATTTTTTTCAAAACCAATGAACTTTTTTTAGATTCATATTTTTTTCAAAATCGATGAACTTCTTATATATTTGCAAACTACTGTTTCATATTCATGATATTTTTTATGAGTTCCTGTGAGCTTTCTTTATTTTTTGCGAAAAACGAATTTATGAAATTATTTTATATATAGAAAACCAGACTGTTAGTGTTTTTCCTAGTTTTCAGTATACTAATGCTCTATTTTTTTCCCTAGTTTACTGGGGAGGAGACTAGTATAGGATCTTCTTTTTAGGTGAGATAGTAAGATCAACCCGAAAATTCCATATTTACACCATCGAAAAATCTGACTTTTTTACAGTATACCTACAACTCCAAAGAAAATCTGCTCAAAACTTGATCTACTGTTAGATATTCGAAAAAGAAAATTTTGACCATGAACAGTGTCAGCTTTGGATGAATACTCCCTCCATTCCAAAATATAGTGCGTCCGCGCTTCTCGAGGTCCAACTTTGATCATAAATTTAACCAATGAGACCAACTGCGGCCGGAAAAAAAAAATACATAATTGAAAACTTCTTTCGAATACAAATTCACTGATATAATTTTTGCTCCCGCCGTAATCGGTCTTGGTAGTTAAATTTACTGTCAAAGTTGAAGCACGGGGATAGAGGAAGCACTACATTGTGGAATGGAGTGAGTAGTATTTGACACTATTCACATACAATTTTGTCTTTTTAGTTCTCTAATTGTAGTTTGAATTGGGAGTTTAAACTTTTTAAAATTGTAAATCAAACATGGATGTGTGCCTTCAAATATTTTCATAATTCTTGAACATGTTTTCTATCTTCAAAAAGATTGATCTCACCTAAGGGCAGATCCTATACTAGTCTCCCCTGGTTTACTAGCGATGTGAGCTTATTTTTTTGAGAAAAACTAGCGAGGCCAGCTAGCACGAAACGCCAAGTTGGGCCTCGACCCGCTACACTCATGCTCGAGCAGCCCGCTAGCCAACTCGCGATGAAGGCACTAATCAGGACCTCCCACGATGAACGACGATCCTATTTGGCGCATAGGTCGTCTGACAGCGATCACACGTGTACCCCCCGGATCCCCCCGCTGCGTACATGTGGGCCGGTCCAGCTAGCTCACTTTTAGTTTTGGGAAGGTTCTAGAACCTACCAAACGGGGTTTTTCTTGTTTTCTCTTTCGATTTTTTATCCCTTTTCTTTTCTTTCCTTTTTCCATTTTCTCATTTTCTTGTTTTTATTTCCAAATTCACGAACATTTTCTGAAATTCAGGAACATTAATAAACTGGTGAACATCTTTTCAAATTTGATTTTTTTTAGATCGGGGTTGAACACTTTTTTAAATTCAAACTTTGTTCATTAAATTTAAAAAACATCATATTTAAAAAATGTTCATAATTTTTTAAATGTTCACCAAATTCAAAATTTGTTTGTCAAATTCTAAAAAATGTTCAGTGAATTTAAATTTTGTTCACGAAATACAAAAAATTCATCGAAATTTCAAAAAATGTTCATAAAAGATTCAAGTCAAAGAAAACATGGGAGCCCCACCTTCCTTGGGTCGGCCCTGTAGTTATATGTCTTCAACATAACTACAACTTGAGGCCAGGAGTGTTTTGCCGGAGGATATTTGTATGTATCTCACTAGAGATGCAACTACAAGCGTCACACTCCTACAACAATTGCAAGTCTTTCAACAAGACTGCAAATTTGTGGTAGGGACAAAAGTGTTTGTCGTCTAAGTTGTTTTAAACAGGTTTACTAAATATCAAGTAAATGAGATTTAGCAAATTACTCATCTAAGTTGTTGTCCGTTTGATAGAGGCGAGGATGTCATCTTTGATGAGATGATAACTATCGATTTGGTGGAGTCGACTTTGACGATCCGACTACAAACGTGCACGGCGTTGCGCCTTAGCAATCGCTAACCAATCTCCTGAGGTTACTGACGATGCTAAAAACACAATCAGCCTGATCACGGAAGTCTATTCCTGCATGCAATTGAAGAACAAGTAAGAATATGATAATGCAATCTGATTAGATATTTATTTCAGCTTCTATGTTTCCAGCCTTGGATTTTTTTAGAAAAGTTTCCAGCCATGGATGTGTGAGGGTGTTGTGGTAGAGTGTCTTTGTACCGGATTGTCTATGGGCCGTTGCTTTATCTATAAACGGGGGTGGAAACCATTTTTTATAAATTCTTTTTTATTCAAAAATAAAATAGTAAATGGAGTAAATGGGCATGAAATTTGAGGCGTTGTCTGCGCCCATCATCACGCCTGCTGCAGTCAAGAGGGATTCAAGCACGAGAATCAAGAAATTTCCTACAGACCATTCCATCAAATCCTTGCAATCCCGCAGAGAAACTTTTAAGCATGCACAAAGGATTTCCGGTGATCCGTTCAGAGAAGACATTGGGCATGATAATTCAGTCAGATGGAACTTCCGCCCCGATTGAAGACATCCCGAAAATAAACTTTCCACACGATCAATGCAAATAAGACCGTGTGATCCTGGGGCAGGCGTTTTGGTGCTCCCGGGTGAACAGTAACTCAAAAATGCATTAAAACCATTTCAAGAAAATCTGAACTTTTTTGTGGACATTTGTGTTAGTGTCGCAACCATGCTTCACAATTTTCATACGAAACAGAGCAGTAGTTTTCAGTCGGTGAAATAACCAAACTTTGGGTGTCATTTTGGGTAACATTTGATGTTTAATTTTTTTTCTGCACATGCCAAAATGTTTAATATTTTTGCCTGAAACTTTGCAGGTAGCATTTGGATGTGACTAACAATACATAAAAATTTTGTTGGAATTTTTTTGACGTTTCAAAAATTATTTTTGCACGCAGGAGCACGTGCTCCCGGGAGCCGAAATGGATTTCCATGTGATCGCTTCACATCGCACAGATCAATCCTGCAAGAACTAGTACCAGTGAACCATTTCATCAGATGGTCACTTCACTCAGGAACTAAAGACCAAAGGGTGAATTCGATGCTTCCCGTGGCACAATTTGGGCCTTTGTCTAGGATCCAAAGTGTCGAATCACAAGTTTGCATCCGAAGATGGTGAAAAACAGTGTTCCTCTGAGATAATGATTAGGGTCTCCTCAAGAGAGTTGGCCCAAACTCCATAATCATCGCTTGGATTTTATGATACATCCAAGTTGGATAACTAGTCAGCCTCTTTCGAGAGATAATTGAGTACAACCATACGTTTCCTAAAACTTGTTTGCTACAATTTGATCCACAAAGGGTTTGCTCTTTTTAGAATCCATCGAGATCTTTTCTCAAGCAAACTTATGGTTCATTCAAACTTCAAGATCATTCGGGACCCGGTCCCAATCCAACGGATAGTGTGACTCGGTTCTCAATATTCTAATAGATGCATGGGCTAATGACGAGGTTATCTCTTGCATGGTAGGCCCTCAGTGAACTAAAACCCAGTAGAAACCCATGAGAGCCCAGGCCCACATTATCCAAGTGTCATTGAATCATCCTGATGGACGAGGGTTTAGTCACTCAGGACAGACAAACCGAATGGAGATTAAGTCACCTGCTGAACCCTCCAATGGGCATTAGCATTGATGGAAACATTGCCACATCCATGGAGCTTGGCATTGCATCTAGGCATTAAGACGCCCGTTACTAATGGTAGTGGGCATGCATTATTACTAGCCTTAAACTCACCCGTAACATAGAAAAAGGCTAGGGGTAGCGAACTCTATATAAGCATCCATATTGGCATCTTGTTACAAGTTTGGAACATTTGTACTCAAAAACTCATACGCAAGAACACTCTCCTCGGAGAACAAGACTAGGGTTTTTACCTCCACCGAGAGGGGCCTGAAGCTTGCATCACCCCCTGCATCTCGCTTGATCTCGCTTGATCAGGCCTTGTTCCTCCCCTATCTTATTGTCATATTTCACACCACAACAATCAAATACCTTCATTGAAAGGATCGATATGGTTGACTAGAGGGGGGTGAATAGGCAACTACCAATTTTTAGCTTTTCTTTATCAAATTAAACTTTGCATCAAAGTAGGTTGTCTAGATGTGCAACTAGGTGAGCAACCTATATGATGCAATAACAACAAACATACAAGCAAGCAAGGGAAGAAACACTAAAGAGCTTGCACAAGTAAAGGTAAGAGATAACCAAGAGTGGATCCGGTGAAGACGAGGATGTGTTACCGAAGTTCCTTCCTTTTGAGGGGAAGTACGTCTCCGTTGGAGCGGTGTGGAGGCACAATGCTCCCCAAGAAGCCACTAGGGCCACCGTATTCTCCTCACGCCCTCACACAATGCGAGATGCCATGATTCCACTATTGGTGCCCTTGAAGGCGGCGACTGAACCTTTACAAACAAGGTTGGGGTAATCTCCACAACTTAATCGGAGGCTCCCAACAAGACCATGAAGCTTCACCATAATGGAATATGGCTCCGAGGTGACCTCAACTGTCTAGGGTGCTCAAACACCCAAGAGTAACAAGATCTGCTAGGGATGAGTGGGGAAATCGAAAATCCCTTGGTGGAAGTGTAGATCGGGGCCTTCTCAACCACTTCCGAGCCAATCAACAAGTTTGATTGGCTAAAGAGATAGATCGGGCGAAAATGGAGCTTGGAGTATTTAATGGAGCTTGAGCAATAAATGGAGCTTGGGGGAGGAAGAGGTAGGTGAGAAGGAACAAGGGGACTTCCTTTTATAGTGGGGGCAACAATCCCGTTGCCCCCCATCAACCAGCCCCGCACATGGCGGTACTACCGCTGAGAGGGGGCGGTACTACCGCCAGTACAACGGTATTGCTGCGCCAGCCAGTGGTACTGCCGCGCTAAGGAGACTAGTAGGGAACGGACCCAAATGCGGTACTACCGCGGTGGTAGGGCGGTACTACTGCTCCTGGAACGGTACTACCGCCACTACAACCGTGACTAGTGCCGCAAAACCCGACACGAGAAAAAGACCTCTCGAATCGAGGCGGTAGGAGCCAGACTGCCCAACGGTACTACGACAGTGGGGTCAAGGGCGGTAGTACCGCTGTGGAGCGGTACTGCCGCTTGTGACCCTTCGGTCATAGTACCGCAGGCAGTGCGGTACTACCGCTGGGATGCGCGCGCGAGAGAGAGAAGGAATCTCTCAAAGATGATGAGGACAAGGCGGAGGTGCCAGGCCCCCAGCAGTACTACTGCTATGGAGCCACGGGCGGTACTACCGCTGCGGAGCGGTACTGCCGCTTGGCTCCTCAACGGTACTACCGCTGGGTGCGCGGTACTACCGCTTTGACCCAGACAGGACAAGGAAGAGAGGAGAGATCTCTTCAATGGAAAGGAAATGCTCAGAGGGTGAGAAGCTGATGTGTACGTGATGATTCCACCCATGCAAAACCCCAGCGGACCCCCTCTTGATAGTACGGTGCCCTCTACGCAACTAGTCCACCGAGAAAGAAACGAAAGAGCTACACCGTCTTGAAATACACTCCGAGGGGAAGAAGGCGTCTCGTGCCAGGGGAGAATCTGTGAATTATTCAAAGCACAAGATTAGTTCGCAAACATGTTGTCATCAATCACCAAAACTACCTTGAGAGAGATATGCCGTAACAATCTCCCCCTTTTTGGTGGATTGATGACAACTAGGGATTTGCGCAAGGAAAAGAAATAAAACGAAGAAAGCTAAGAACTACAAAATATAGATGGGCTCCCCCAGAATGTGGGCACCAAGAGATGGCACGACCCACACATTCGGATCAACACCCCCCCTATATTTTATAGTCCAACAATACTAAGCACAAGATATATGAGAGAAGTGAATAAACAGGACAAGCATGCATCTCACAATAAACTACAGTACTCTGACATGACATAAGTAATAAGGTAGCGATAGGGAGCATATGTCTCACACCATATGTCTAGAACTTAGGTCTCACACCAAACCAAACCAAAGAAGGACACCGAGAGAACACACAAGAAACCACAAGACGACTCAAAGCACGACACAAGAAGCAAATCTCTACACTCTCTCCCCCTTTGGCAGCGAGACACCAAAAAGGGCATAGAGCGACACTACGACTCCAGGTGATGGGAGGAGGAAGATCTCAAACATCACATCTCTGCATCTTCATCGTGGGTCGAAAACTGCTCGGCATCGGAGTCGGTCCAGTGGCAATTCTGATGAATCCAGTCCTCCTCTTCAGTGATCTGACCCTCAGACCCACTGGCAACTGTTGCTCCCATCTGACGCATGAGCTCCTTGTGGCGCGTCCTGGTATGCTTCTCCGCCACATGAGTCATGTACTGACCATGAGACTCCATGCAGAAAAGCTTCTTCATCTTGCGCTTAAGCTTCTGTGCCCACGACGGTTCTGCACTAGAGGGGCCAAAGTTCTCCTCATGATCATCAGTAGCAGCCTCACCCTCGGTCCCCATGGCAGCAGCAGCAGCAGCAGACGGACCCCCTGTGGCAGCAGTAGCAGATGGACCCCCTGTGTGAGGCGCTGTCCAGTTGTCCTTCTTCCTCAGACGCTTGATCTCATGAGAAACCAAGTCTCCAGTCTCTAGCAGCACTCTGGGATAAGTCTGTGCCTAGGCCCTCTCAATGAGTCTCATGATGAATGGACCATAGATAGGACACTTGCGCTCAGACACGGTAGATAGAAGTTCAGACCACATGACATGAGAGATATCCAGGCTCTCTCCAGTGCTTGCTTCCTTCTCATGCTGACAGAAAAGGAGCATGTCCACGAGGTAAGAGTGGACCATATCCAGATTCCCGATCCGAGGGAAGAGAGTCTCACGGAATATGCGATGAAGAATGTCCAGATAGGGAGACATCTCATAGGTCTTCTTCTCATTTACTGGGTGAACCTTCACAGTGCAGTAGGGCCAAAGGGCTTGCTTGTGGGTGGATGTAGCATTGCGGTGAGGACGGAAACCGACAGGAGTCTCAAGCCCGTTATCCACCACATCAAGTAACCCCATGAACGCCTGCCACTTGACGGAAAGCAGCTTGCCATTGGTCATCCATGTCATAGTCCTGTCGACATCCGTCCCAAGATGGACGTGGCATAGAATTGAGCCACCAAATCCGCATCGAAATCCTTGTTGAATTGCATGATCCTGAGAATGTTCAACTGAGTGCACATCCGAAGGGCTTCGCCGAAGTACTCTGGGTCCTTCTCCATAGCATCAGTATCAATGGAGCGAACATCAACAAAAAGATTCTTCTTGGCCTTGATCACATCAAAGTAGATGGCAAACTGAAAACAGTTCCAGAACGGGCGGTTGACCAAAGTGGGTTCTTGGTCCACCGCATAGGAGTTGTGGCGACGCTTCTCCCAAAACTCCTTGTTGGTCATCTCAGTCACAGTCTTCCCTTTGGGCTTGTGGGCAGCTCGCTTCGATTGCTAAGGAGGTGGAGGAACACTTGCAGATGCACTTGCTGGAGGCGGTTGGGTGCTCGAGGAACCACCGGCTGGCTCTGAGGTGTGGTAGCGTTTTGATGTGGCACGCCTGGGGTTGATACGGCGACCTTGCTGCTCGGAAGGGTCATCACCTGGAGCCAAACACAAGAACACGCAAAACAACCAGAAAGAACGAGCATAAGCCAACAAACTCAACAGAAAGATCAAGGTAAGGCAGGAAAATGATGGAAATTGGCATGCAGCGGTAGTACCGTGACCTGCCCGCGGTAGTACCGCCCCAAGCGGTAGTACCGCCCCAAAGGGAGCGGTAGTACCTCTCTAGGTCAAGCGGTAGTACCGCTCCAAAGAGAGCGGTAGTACCGCTTGAGGCGGAGAAACAACAGTTTCTTATAGCACGTGGCGGTGAAACAGCGGGTTCCTACTACCGTGGTCAGATCTGGCACTACCGGCCTACCAAATTCAAAAATAATCCTACCAAACTCTAATCGAGAGAGTCTAGTTGCCTTCTCCAACCAACTCAAGCCTAGATTTAGCCAAAAATCTAGAGATGCAACCACCATTGCCCCTAAGAAACAAGATCTGAAAAAGAGACAACACGAAAGAAGGAACGGGGGCAATACCGGCATCCATGGCAAGAGGACGAGGTGGGGATCGACTCCACCAAAGGAAATGGAGAGGGACGCCTCGGAGACGGAGATCCACCGGAGCCCACCCGCGGCGAGTGGAGGCTGGAGAGAGGAAGAGAAAAGAGGGGCGAAGTGAATGGGTATTGGGGAGAAGAAACCCCCCCTGCCCCGACTTAACCCCCTGTTCTCGTCCCCAGCGGTAGTACCGTGTTGGGGGGCGGTAGTACCGCTTACGAGCGGTAGTACCGCGCACCACCAGCAGTAGTACCGCCCAGCACGCCACGACAACTAAACAAACACGGCTTTAGCTCGACGAAACGACAAAACGGCAAGAGAAAAAAAACACCAGCAAACGACCAAGACACACCTCTTCAAAAGAGGGCGGTGTCCGAGGCCACCTATGTTTGAGTCAAGAGGTATGGCACCGCGAAGATTTTAACCTTGGGCCCATGACCAAAACTCGTCTTTGAAGCACAAGTGCCATCAACAATGGCTAAAGTGAAATACTTGATCAATTTATGCATAATGGGGGGAGGGAGATTTCATTGAGAGAACAACACTCCCCCTATGTCCATGCCTATACCTAAACTAGACAACAAATTGAGCGAGGTAGGGTGTGCACGGGTTCAAGCCACATTGCTCGAATTATTAGCTCATGCCTTAACTCGCGAAATCTTGCTTCATCCAAGGGCTTCGTGAAAATATCTGCAAGGTTGTCATGAGTGTTGACATAGTTGAGCTCGATCTCTCCTCGCCTAATGTGATCTCGGATGAAGTGATACCGAATCTCAATATGCTTCGTCTTGAAGTGTTGCACTGGGTTGAGAGAAATCTTGATGGCACTTTCATTGTCACACCAAAGAGGCACTTTGTCACAAGTGACACCGTAATCCTTTAAAGTTTGCCTCATCCATAGAAGTTGTGTACAACAACTACCGGCGGCAACATACTCCGTCTCAGTGGACGAGAGAGACACACAACTTTGCTTTTTAGAAGACCAACTTACCAAAGAGCAACCAAGGAATTGGCACCCTCCGGAAGTGGACTTCCTATCCACTTTGTCTCCCGCCCAATCAGAACCCGAGTACCCTACAAGCTTGAAGTTTGATCCTCTTGGGTACCACAAGCCAAAGTTTGGGGTATGAGCCAAATATCGAAAGATTCGTTTGACTGCCACATAGTGACTTCCTTAGGTGCGGCTTGAAACCGTGCACAAATTCCCACACTCAACATGATGTCCGGTCTAGATGCACAAAGGTAAAGCAAGGATCCAATCATGGAACGATATACCTTTTGATCCACCACTTTACCATTGGGATCTAAGTCAAGTTGGCACTTGGTGGGCATTAGAGTGGAGGCCGGCTTGACGTCACTTAGCTTGAATCTCTTGAGCATGTCTTGAGTGTATTTGGATTGATTGATGAAGGTTCCTTCTCTTCTTTGCTTCACTTTGAACCCTAGAAAGAACTTCAACTCTCCCATGGAGGACATCTCGAACTTTGAGGTCATGAGAGCGGCAAATTCCTCATTGAAAGCTTTGTTAGGAGAACCAAAGATAATATCATCAACATATAATTGGCACACAAACAACTCCCCTTTGACCTTCTTAGTAAAAAGAGTAGGGTCGATTAGCCCAACTTCAAACCCACGGTCTTGTAACAACTCGGTAAGGTGGTCATACCACGCACGTGGGCTTGTTTAAGGCCATAGAGTGCCTTATCGAGTTGATACACATGATTGGGAAAGTAGGGATCCTCGAACCCGGGGGTTGCTTGACGTAAACCAATTCATTAATGGGACCATTAAGAAAAGCACTCTTCACATCCATTTGTTGTAACTTAAAGTTATGATGAGAAGCATATGCAATCAACATGCGAATGGATTCAAGACGAGCAACAGGAGCAAAGGTTTCACCGTAGTCGACACCCTCGACTTGGGAGTAGCCTTGTGCTACCAAACGAGCCTTGTTGCGAATGATAATCCCATGGGCATCTTGCTTGTTCTTGAATATCCACTTGGTTCCAATGACATTGTGGTTCCCCGTTGGCCTTGGCACCAATCTCCACACTTTGTTGCGCTCGAAGTTGTTGAGTTCTTCGTGCATGGCATTGAGCCAATCCGGATCTTCTAGCGCCCCATAGACCTTGTGGGGTTACACACAAGAGACAAACACGTGATGCTCACAATAATTTGCTAATTGTCTACGAGTGCTTACCCCCTTTCTTAAGCTTCCAAGCACATTCGTCATGAGATGATCCTTGGTGGAGATCTTGGAAGCAACCTTGGCGGCACGACGCTCTAGTTCCTCCTCGGTGGTGAGTTGAGGAGCGGTTACTTGATCATCTTGAGCGCCGTCATGAACTTGTTCTTGATCTTGAACTTGCTCGGGGGAGAGAACTTGACCTTGGGCATCACTTGGTGTGTCAACACCGTCTTGAGTATGATCTTGCCCTTGGTCTTGTTCATGAGGTTGAGGGCCTTCACTTTGTTCTTCGGAAGCGTGTGGGCCTTTGGTTGGTGATGGCTCCACTTGAGTGGAGCATTGTCCTTATCCTTCGGCCACAAGGGGTTCCTCAATGGGTAGGATGAAACCAACACCCATTCTTCTTATGGCTTGAGGAGGAATTTCATCACCTACATCACAAGTGCCACTTTGCTCCACTTGGGAGCCGTTATTCTCATCAAACTCCACGTTACACGTCTCCTCAATAATTCCCATGGATTTATTGAGGACACGGTAAGCATGAGAGTTTGTAGCATAACCAACAAATATGCCCTCATAAGCTCTAGCCTCAAATTTTGACAACCGAACACCTTTCTTAAGAATGAAACACTTACACCCGAATACCCGGAAGTACTTGAGGTTGGGCTTGTTACCGGTGAGTATCTCATATGGAGTCTTGTTCAAGACCTTACGGAGGTAGAGCCAATTGGATGCATGACACGCGGTGTTGATGGCTTCGGCCCAAAAGTTGTACGGAGACTTGAACTCCGCCATCATGGTCCTTGCCGCATCCATCAACGTCCGGTTCTTCCTCTCCGCAACACCGTTTTGTTGAGGGGTGTATGGTGCGGAATATTGATGCTTGATTCCCTCATCACTAAGAAATTCATCCAAGGTGTAGTTCTTGAGCTCGGTGCCGTTGTCACTTCTTATTGTCAAGATCTTTGCATTGTGTTGACGTTGTGCTTCATTTGCAAAGTCAATGACGGTTTTTTGGGTCTCGCTCTTCCTCTTGAAGAAATACACCCACGTGTACCTTGAGTAGTCATCCACAATCACCAAGCAATACTTCCTACCTCCAAGACTATCGAAGGATGGGGGCCCAAAAAGATCCATGTGAAGGAGCTCCAAGGGCCTCTTTGAATAAATGATAGTCGTCGGAGGGTGAGCCTTCTCATGTAGCTTTCCTTCGATACAGGCACTGCAAGCATGATCTTTAACAAAACTAACATTCGTTAGTCCACGGACATGGTCCCCCTTGAGGAGACTTTGCAAAGATCTCATATTGACATGGGCTAAACGGCGATGCCAAAGCCATCCCACATCAACTTTAGCCATTAGGCATGTCGCGGTCTTAGTGGGTCGCTCCGAAAAGTTAATCACATATAGACCATTCTCGACATGCCCAACAAAAGCTACTTTAAGAATCTTGCTCCACAAGAGGGCCACGGTATCGATATTAAAGAAAGTGGCAAAGCCCATGATTGCAAGTTGACAAACGGAAAGTAAATTGTATGCAAGGGACTCAACAAGCATGACCTTCTCGATCGTGAGATCATGAGAGATGACCACCTTGCCAAGTCCCAATACCTTAGAGGATGAGGCGTCACCCCACTCGACATTGGTAGGCATAGATGGAACTTTGTGCACGTCCACCACCAAGTCCTTGCTTCCGGTCATATGATTTGTAGCTCCGCTATCGAGCAACCATGATCCACCACCGGAAGCAAACACCTACAAGAGATCAATGCTTGGTTTTAGGTACCCATTTTGTAATGGGTCCTTTGATGTTAGTAACAAGGGTCTTAGGAACCCAAATAGACCATTCAATGTACTCATGAAGAGAACCAACAAATTTGGCATAAACATGCCCATCACTAGCACGGCATAACACATAAGAAGGATTAAAATCGCCGGCTTTGTTGGGAGAGGTGACATTGCCCTTCTTGACATTGTTCTTCTTCTTCTCCTCGGGGGCACTCTCTCCATCCCTCACAAAGGTTTGCATGAGGGGAGGAGGTCGTTTGGTCTTGTCATTCTTCTTCTTGTTCTTGGAGTCGGGCACGTACCCAACCCCTTCCTTGGCCACACCTCCCTTTTGGTTGATCAAGAGATCGTTGAGGTTCTTCTTGCCTTGTATGCAAGTCGCAAGACCTCTCTCAAGTTGCTCCTTCAACTTAGCATTTTCCTCAACAAGATGTATATGCTCACAACATGGGTTAGTAGCATTTGCATTATCAATTAAAACCATATGAGGAAAAGTTGCTTTCTCCTTAGTTAGCTTCACTTGGAGTTGATCATGAGACTCCTTGAGACTAGCGTGAATAACCTTCAAGGCCTTGTGGGCCTTGTCAAGTATATCAAACTCCTCTTTGAGTCTAGCAAGATCAACCCCGAGTTTGGCCTTCTCGAAATTTAGCACACGAGAAACAATGAGGGCATGATCATAATCTTTCTTTAACTTAGCATGATCAACGTTGTGTGACTCCTCAAGAGCCAAACGAAGACCATGCTCTTCCTCAAGAGCATTGAAAAGATCCAAAATCTCATCGGCATAGTCACGACTATGCCCTTCCATCTTGAAGATGGTGTCTTCGTGAGCCTCGATCATGTCATTGGCCTCACCAAGTTGTTCCAAGAGAGCAACAAAGTGCTTCTTGGATTTTCCCTTGAGTTTGCCCATAAAGGCCTCAAACTCGTTAACCTCCACATTAGCTCCGTCAAGTTCATTAATGCTATCCGTTGGGGAAGGATGATTAATGATGGTAGTTTTGATGTTGGAGGTTACCTTGTTGGTGGCTTTAGCCATGAGGCACTTGGCGGTGATGCTCTTGTTGGGTGAGTCGAAGAGAGACACCCGTGACGTTGTTGCAATGGCAACGGAGGCCATGGCAACCGACTCATCATCTTCATCATCGTCATCATCCTCATTGTACTCTTCTTGCACAACCAAAGCCTTGGGAGGAGTCTTCTTGGTGAAGTTGTTCTTGTTGGGGAACGACTTGGCCTTGTCCTTTCGGATGAGTTTGCCACCATTGTCTTCCCTCTTCTCATACGGGCATGCCGCAACGAAATGACTCACGTTGCCGCAATTGTAGCAAGTCCTTACACGTTGCTTGCCCCTTGTGCCACTCGAGTTGTTTTTGCTAAAGTTGGGCCTCGAGTTTTTCTTGCTCCAAAATTGCCTTGAAGCAAGTGCCATGTGTTCATGATATGCATACTTCGTATCTTCGGGGTTGCTCTCCTCTTCTTCCTCTTCTTCTTCTTCCACGGTGAGCTTGGCCTTCAATGCAAGGTTAGGCTTCTTTGCCCGTTGAGAACGGAGCACCGCATTGTCGGCGGTCTTGTCCAAAATGCTCATGGCCACAAACTCATCCAACACTTCGCTTGATGTCAAAGTGTGGAAGTCCGGTCTTTGACGAATGACGGAGGGCATGGCCTTGTGGTAGGGCATCATTGCCTTGAGGAATTTGCGCTTGATCCAGTTGTCATCCGTGTCCTTGCTCCCGTGATCTCGTAGTGAGACCGCGAGTTTGGTTACTCTCCGATAAAGCTCACAAGGTTCTTCATCTTCCTTCATTGCAAACTCATCGGCCTCATCTTGTAACACTTCATAGTTGGAGCGTTGAATGCTTGCGCTTCCCCGGTAGAGAGGCACAACACAATGCCATGCATCTTTGGCCAAGGCGAAGGGACGAAGATGAGGTAGGTCTTCGGGTGGAACTGCATCTTGAATGATGAAGAGAGCATTCTCATTGAATTGATTGTCCGCGGCTTCTCGAGGAGTGAAGTTGCTTGGATCATGTGGATAGAAACCTTCTTCAATGATTCTCCAAAGGTTAGTGTTCACATGATTTAAATGACGTTTAAAGCGGTAAACCCAAGAATCAAAATCCTCATTTTTCACAATCTTAGGGGGAGGACCGGCATGATTCAAATGAGTGGAAGGAACCGGTCCACCATAAACAAGTGGTGGTTCCACATGGGCAAAGATGCTGGTGCCATTCTTGCCACTAGAAGAAGGAGCCTTTTCACTACTAGCTTCCCCCTTGTCGGGGATAGCATCCGTCACCTTGTTGGCGGGATCACCCACTTTCAACGGTGCGGTGGATAGTTTAAGCCCCTCAAGAAATTTAGTAAACATGCTTTCAACTTGGTCGTCATGGAGGTTTTCAATGTCTCCAAGGCCACATTGAACTCCTCACGAGAGACCGAAGTTCCCCCATCTCCCGTAGACGAGATCGGATTCATACCGGAGTGTTCCTCCACACCGTCTACGGTATCAACCATACTCTTTGGACGGTAAAGTCCTTAATAAAGAGACGAGGCTCTGATACCAATTGAAAGGATCGATATGGTTGACTAGAGGGGGGGTGAATATGCAACTACCAATTTTTAGCTTTTCTTTACCAAATTAAACTTTGCATCAAAGTAGGTTGTCTAGATGTGCAACTAGGTGAGCAACCTATATGATGCAATAACAACAAGCATACAAGCAAGCAAGGGAAGAAACACTAAAGAGCTTGCACAAGTAAAGGTAAGAGATAACCAAGAGTGGATCCGGTGAAGACGAGGATGTGTTACCGAAGTTCCTTCCTTTTGAGGGGAAGTACGTCTCCGTTGGAGCGGTGTGGAGGCACAATGCTCCCCAAGAAGCCACTAGGGCCACCGTATTCTCCTCACGCCCTCACACAATGCGAGATGTCGTGATTCCACTATTGGTGCCCTTGAAGGCGGCGATCGAACCTTTACAAACAAGGTTGGGGCAATCTCCATAACTTAATTGGAGGCTCCCAACAAGACCACGAAGCTTCACCACAATGGAATATGGCTCCGAGGTGACCTCAACCGTCTAGGGTGCTCAAACACCCAAGAGTAACAAGATCCGCTAGGGATGAGTGGGGGAATCGAAAATCCCTTGGTGGAAGTGTAGATCGGGGCCTTCTCAACCACTTCCAAGCCAATCAACAAGTTTGATTGGCTAGAGAGATAGATCGGGTGAAAATGGAGCTTGGAGTATTTAATGGAGCTTGAGCAATAAATGGAGCTTGGGGGAGGAAGAGGTAGGTGAGAAGGAAGAAGGGGATTCCCTTTTATAGTGGGGGCAACAATCCCGTTGCCCCCCACCAACCAGCCCCGCACAGGGCGGTACTACCGCTGAGAGGGGGCGGTACTACCGCCAGTACAACGGTACTGCCGCGCCAGCCAGCGGTACTGCCGCGCTGAGGAGACTAGTAGGGAACGGACCCAAATGCGGTACTACCGCGGTGGTAGGGCGGTACTACCGCTCCTGGAATGGTACTACCGCCACTACAACCGTGACTAGTGCCGCAAAACCCGACACGAGAAAAAGACCTCTCGAATCGAGGCGGCAGGAGCCAGACTGCCCAACGGTACTACGACAGTGGGGTCAAGGGTGGTAGTACCGCTGTGGAGCGGTACTGCCGCTTGTGACCCTTCGGCCGTAGTACCGCAGGCAGTGCGGTACTACCGCTGGGACGTGCGAGAGAGAGAGAGAAGGAATCTCTCAAAGATGCTGAGAACAAGGTGGCGGTGCCAGGCCCCCAGCAGTACTACTGCTGTGGAGCCACGGGCGGTACTACCGCTGCGGAGCGGTACTACCGCTGGGTGCGCGGTACTACCGCTTTGACCCAGACAGGACAAGGAAGGAGGAGAGATCTCTTCAATGGAAAGGAAATGCTCGGAGGGTGAGAAGCTGATGTGTACGTGATGATTCCACCCATGCAAAACCCCAGCGGACCCCCTCTTGATAGTACAGTGCCCTCTACGCAACTAGTCCACCGAGAAAGAAACGAAAGAGCTACACCGTCTTGAAATACACTCCAAGGGGAAGAAGGCGTCTCGTGCCAGGGGAGAATCTGTGAATTATTCAAAGCACAAGATTAGTCCGCAAACGTGTTGTCATCAATCACCAAAACTACCTTGAGAGAGATATGCCGTAACATTCATGGTGATAAAGCCCCATGTCCATATGGCTTCACTGGGTTTTTTTCAAAGGGTGTTGGGACATCATCAAGCCCGAGATTATGCAAGTTGGCAATAATTTTTCAACTCTCCACAGTTCCAACATCCACTGACTCAACTCGGCTAACATTGCGGTCATCCCAAAAAGTATGGGGCGGAGGACATCTCCGACTTTAGGCCCATAACTCTATTTCATGTGGTTGCTAAGATAATGGCCACTTGATTAGCTCCTCACATGCCCACACTCGTTTTCAATACGCAAAGTGCATTCATCAAGAAAAGGAGTATCCATAATAACTTTATGTATGTCCGCAACTTGGCTTGTCGATTTCACCGCAACAAATCTCCAACCTTGCGCTTCAAGCTTGACATCATAAAAGCCTTCGACTTAGTTAGATGGATTATATGATGGATTTATTGAGTCACCATCATTTCTCGAGCCAGTTCCGCAACTGCATCTCTGCTCTTCTATCCATGACCTCCTCTAGAATTTTTCTCAATGATGTTGCCGGTGACCCAATCATGCATGGGTGTGGTCTACGATGGGGGGGGGGGTCCTCCCCCTACTTTTCGTCCTTGCCATTGACCCGCTGCATTATATCCTCGCCAAGACAACCGATCAAGGCAAGCTCCGTCCCCTCCTCGGTCGCCCCATCCAGTCATCCTTGTATGCTGATGATGTGGTCATCTTTGTTGTGTCGCTCAAGGATGACATCAATTTCCTGGCCTCGACACTAAGCTCCTTTAGGTTTGGTCACCAACTGCGGCAAAAGCCTTGTTGCGCCCATTTGTTGTGGCAATATCAACCTCGCTGACATCCCATAGGATTTCCCAGTGGTCTGAACCTCTTTCCTCATGAGATATCTTGGTCTTCCTCTATCAATTACGAGACTCAAGCGCATCCACTTTCAATATTTAGAGGAGAAGGTGGCAGGAAAACTTCCACCCTGGACGGCTATGCATGTGGCTGCACCAAGATGCATTGTTCTAGTCAAAGTCGTCCTTACGGCCATCTCCATTTATCACCTCACATCACTTCATTTCCCAGTTGAAGTAAGGAAGAAGATTGATAGCTTGAGACGTGCCTATCTTTGGGCAGGTTGTGATTAGATGATTGGCGACAAGTATAAGGTTAATTCGGACCTCGTTTGCAAGCCCAAGATTTATGGTGCCCTGAGTGTGCTCAACCTCGAGAAGTTTACAACGCTCTTTGACTGTGTTGGCTGAGGTTCGAGTGGGCTGACCCAATCAAGACTTCAGTTGGGATGGGAACGCCTTGTAATGGTAGTGACATAGATCTTTTTGTTGCAGCCACGCGAGTGTTCATCGGATATGGTAAAAAGGCTAAATCTAGGAATCTTCATAGTTGAATGGTCTTCAACCCAAAGATGCCACGCATAAGATCTTTGAGATATCAAAAAAGAAGGCATGATTGGTCAGCAAGGCTCATAACAACAATGTTTGGATCCCTCGAATTGACACCCAATAGGGCCTCACCTTGACTTATTCATGAGTTTGCAACCATTTGGGAGATGCTTGCTGGTGTTACCCTCGGCCAAGATAGGAAAGACAGAATATCTTGCAAATTCACATCCAGTGGCGAACAGACGACGTCCTCGGTGTAAATGGCGTAGTTTGTTGGGCTCACCTTTGGGCGGACGTCTGCTACAATTTGGAAGATGTGGGCTCCGCCAAAATGCAATTTTTGCCTGGCGAGTCCTCCAAAATAGTGTTTGGGCGGCCGATCAGTTCCATCGGCGAGGATGGCCAAACTACGGCTCATGCCCTCTCTGCAAGCAAGTTCAAGAATCTGCTGCCCACCTCCTATTCTGATATAGAATCACTACCTGAATTTGGAATGAGATCTCCACTTGGCTTGGCAATCACGATTACTCTCCAATGACTTGGTGACATGAAGATTTTGTTCAAGCTTGGTGGCTAAAGGCGGTGAATGGTGGATGTCACAACAGAAAGGCCATCGGTCATGTGATGATGATTGTCTCTTGGGAAATTTGGAAGGCATGGAACATGAATTTTTCGCAACACCGCTGGCTCGATCACTATTGTCGTCATGAAAATCAAAGAGAAGCCCCATCTTTGAGCGTTGGCGGGAGCCAAGCACTTGAGTATTATTATATCGCAAGAGTAGGACTTTTATTTTTACCACTACGCGGCTTATGTCTAAACCTTCTCCTTGATAAATAAAAATGGTAAGTCTTCTACCTTGTTTCAAAGAACAATAGGTGAACCTGCCGGACACAACCGCCAGTTGGAGGACGAGAAATTCATCTAGACTGCATTCCCAAGCTTCCACACTCGAGGAGGAGTGCACTCTGGGAGGAAATTTTCATTCTTTTTAGAAAAGGAGGATGACCCCCGGCCTCTGCATCTGGGAGATGCATACGCCCACTTTATTGATTATTCTCGAGGACCTTACAAAGTATTACAAACAATATATCTGAATCCACCATCTTGGCAACATATGCCGCTACTCCTATCCATATGATGAAGGGATGCTAGCTGGGCCACTACCCAAACCACTCCCCTAAGCCTAACATCAAAAGCCGGAAGCCCCAGCCGAGCCACATACCGGTCTAGGGCACAATCCGGTCAGACGCACTCGTGTGTCGTCGCCGCCATCTTCCACAGGTCCGTCTTCAGATCATATTGAGGCTTCTACCTTGTCTGGCCACTCTGCCATCGACGTCACCATGATGCCAGACAGCTACCTCCTCCTGCGCGAGTCCATCTCCGTGCATCGAACGCCGAGCCTCCACAGCGCCATGCCGCCGATCTCCGCCGCCATCAATGTGTGAGATGAAGTACCGCTCCACCATCCTCCTAGCCATCACTTGCTCCAAAACGATGCCCTCGGGAGGGAAAGTGATAAACGCCATCATCATCCGATCCGGAAGACCCAGATCTAGGGTTTCCCCCAGAGCATCCCGAGCCTGATGACACAGACTGCAATGATGATGCCTCGACAAGGGAATGACATCTAAGACGTCGACATCATCCGCCATGACCATAGTCGGCGCGATTTTCATCGGAAGTTGCTCCACCAGACGTGCGCCACCGACGTCGCTGGTCCCTTCAACCAGAGTAAACTCCAAAACGATGCCCTAAAGAGGGACTACGACAAAAAATCGCCGTCATCGCTCGATCCCAAGAAGATCTAGGGTTTCCCTCGGAGATGCCCGCGCTGTCAAGAAAAGGGTAGAATCCCAGCGGATCCGCCCAGCTGCCGACGAGTCGCACCCGCCACCGTGCCGACGGTAGACCAGCGATCAAGGCCCACGCTTGGGCATAGATCCAGCCGCGCCGCCGCGACCCGATCCGGTCACGCCGCCGCCGTCCCTGGCGACTGCGACGCACCAGATCGTGAGGCCTCCTGCCGTGGGGGAGCGAAGTCGCCGAGGCGCCGCCACCAACTGCCGTGGCGTCTGGCCCGCCGCCACACTCCGGCCGGGGGCGCCGGCCCGCGCCAGCCCCACGCGAGCGAGAGGGCCCGAGTCCCCGCCGCCGCCGGTGATGACCAGGCTTCGCCTGGCCGCGCCCTTGGGCGGCGGCGAGGGAGGAGGAGGAGGAGTTTGGGAGGGCCAGCCGACGGGATCTGGGGGCCTCCCGGCCGCCCACGCGGGGGGCGACTCGGGAGGGGAGGAAATTTTCATGAACTGAAGATAAGCATCCCTAAAGATCCTCCCGCTAAGATCATCTCTCTTAGAAACGATATTATGAATTTTAAGCAACTTGATCATGAACATGTTGCATAAGCTTGGGAGGGAATGAAACTAATGATACGTAATTGCCCTACTCATGGTTTAAATTTGTGGATGATTATACAAATTTTTTATGCCGGATTGAATTTTGCTTCTAGAAATTTTTTAGATTCGGCCGCGGGAGGCACTTTTATGGAAATCACTTTAGGAGTAGCTACTAAACTCCTAGATAATATTATGGTTAATTATTCTCAATGGCATACTGAAAGATCTACTAATAAAAAGGTGCATGCGATAGAAGAAATTAATGTTTTGAGTGGAAAGATGGATGAAGTTATGAAATTATTTGCTAGTAAGAGTGTTTATTCTGATCCTAATGATATGCCCTTGTCTACTTTGATTGAGAATAATAATGAATCTATGGATGTGAATTTTGTTGGTAGGAACAATTTTGGTAACAACGCATATAGAGGAAATTTCAATCTTAGGCCTTATCCTAGTAATCCCTCTAATAATTATGGTAATTCCTACAACAATTCTTATGGAAATTATATTAAGACGCCCTCTGATTTTGAATCTAATATTAAAGAATTTATTACTTGGCAAAAGAATTTTAATTCTTTGATTGAAGAAAAATTGCTTAAGATTGATGAGTTGGCTAGAAACGTTGATAAAATTTCTCTTGATGTTGATTCTTTGAAACTTAGATCTATTCCACCTAAGCATGATAGCAATGAGTCTCTTAAAGCCATGAGAATTTCTATTGATGAGTGCAAAGAAAGAACCGCTAGGATGCATGCTAAGAAAGATGCCTTTATAAGAGTGTGTTCTTCTAGTTCCTATGAATATAATGATGAAGATCTAAAAGTTATTGATGTGTTCCCTATTAAATCATTGTTTTGCAATATGAATCTTGATAATGATGGGACTGAATATGATCCACCTTTACCTAGAAGGCATTCCAAGAATTCGGAATTTTTTGATCTTGATGCTAAAATTGATAAAAGTGGGATTAAAGAAATTAAAACCCTAAATGTTGCTAAACCCACTATTATGGATTTCAAGGAATTTAACTTTTAACTATGAAAATTGCTCTTTGATTGATTGTATTTCCTTGTTGCAATCCGTGCTAAATTCTCCTCATGCTTATAGTCAAAATAAAGCATTTACTAAACATATCGTTGATGCCTTGATGCAATCTTATGAAAAAAAACTTGAATTAGAAAAAAAACTTGAATTAAAATTAAAATTAAAGATCATGAATGATATGCTTTATGTGATTTGGGTGCTAGTGTTTCCACGATTCCAAAGACTTTGTGTGATTTGTTAGGTTTTCGTGATTTTGATGATTGCTCTTTAAACTTGCACCTTGCGGATTCCATTATTAAAAAACCTATGAGAAGAATTAATAATGTTCTTATTGTTGCAAATAGGAATTATGTGTACGTAGATTTTATTGTTCTGACATAGATTGCAACCCTTCATGTCCTATTATTCTTGGTAGACTTTTCCTTAGAACGGTTGGTGTAATTATTGATATGAAGGAAGGAAATATTAGATTCCAATTTCCATTAAGAAAAGGCATGGAACACTTTCCTAGAAAGAAAATTAAATTACCTTATGAATCTATTATGAGAGCCACTTATGGATTGCCTACCAAAGATGACAATACCTAGATCTATCCTTGCTTGTTATGCCTAGCTAGGGGCGTTAAACTATAGCGCTTGTTAGGAGGCAACCCAATTTTATTTTTATTCCTTGCTTTTTTCTCATGTTTAGTAATAAATAATTTATCTAGCCTCTGTCTTGGTTGTGTTTTTTTGTGTTTAATTAGTGTTTGTGCCAAATAGAACCGTTGGGAAGATTTGGGGAAAGTCTTGTTATACTTGCTGTAAAAAATAGAAACTTTAGCGCTCACGATACTGCCAATTTTATTTGAAATGTGTTATTTAGTTAATTCTTTTTGCAGATGATTAATAGATAAATTCCTCACGTCCAGCAATTTATTTTAAATTTTTTGGGGTTCCAGATCTTGCACTAGCTACAGATTACTACCAACTGTTCTGTTTTTGACAGATCTGTTTTTCGTGTGTTGTTTGCTTATTTTGATGAATCTATAGCTAGTAAAATAGTTTATAAACCATAGAGAAGTTGGAATACAGTAGGTATAACACCAATATAAATAAAGAATGAGTTCATACAGTACCTTAAAGTGGTCTTTTGTTTTCTTTCGCTAACGGAGCTCACGAGACTTTCTATTTTAAGTTTTGTGTTGTGGAGTTTTCAAGTTTTGGGTAAAGATTTGATGAATTATGAAACAAGGAGTGGCAAGAGCCTAAGCTTGGGAATGACCATGGCACCCCCAAGATAATTTAAGGACACCTAAAAGCCAAAGCTTGGGGATGCCCTTCCAGGGCATCCCCTCTTTCGTTTATTTCTATCGGTAACTTTACTTGAAGCTATATTTTTATTCGCCACATGATATGTGTTTTGCTTGGAGCGTCTTATATTATTTGAGTCTTTATTTGTTAGTTTACCACAATCATCCTTCCTGTACACACCTTTTGAGAGAGCCATACATGATTTGGAATTTGTTAGAATACTCTATGTGCTTCGCTTATATCTTTTGAGTTATATAGTTTTGCTCTAATACTTCACTTATATATTTTAGAGCACGGTGGTGGATTTGTTTTATAGAAACTATTGATCTCTCATGCTTCACTTAGATTATTTTGAGAGTCTTAAATAGCATGGTAATTTGATTAAAATCCTAATATGCTTGGTATACAAGATTAATAATAAAAGTTTCTTATGAGTGTGTTGAATACTATGAGAAGTTCGATGCTTGATAATTGTTTTGAGATATGAAGATGGGGATATTAAAGTTGTGCTAGTTGAGTAGTTGTGAATTTAAAAAATACTTGTGTTAAAGTTTGTGATTCCCGTAGCATGCACGTATGGTGAACCGTTATGTGATAAAATCGGAGCATGATTTATTTTTTGATTGTCTTCCTTATAAGTGGCGGTCGGATGAACAACAGGTAATAACATCTCCTGAATTAGTTCAGTTAGCGGACAGCCAAAATCTGCCGATACCGCATCGTTTATGAGCATCTGGTGGTGCACGCGAAAGGGAGTGGTCGGCCCTTATTTGGCACGCTCAATGTCGTCAGTTTCTTCGTCTCTGTAGTTGTCACCTGTTGTTCTCTAGTGTTTACTTTTTGTTCATCGGCGTCGCTCGCTGGAGTATAAAGCGAAGCCTGTAACCCGAATGAGAGCTATCTACTCCCTTTGTCCCATAATATAAGATGTTATTACATCCAATTTGTACAAGAACCCTAGCTGGCGCCGCCAATTGGCTGGGCCTAGCTCATCCTCTTCTATGTTTTCTTCCTAATTTTCTGAAATTCTCACCTATTTTCTGAAATACATAGATTGTTGGGGAAATTTCGCAGTACAGGTCGTGACTTGTGACACTAGATGAGATGGAAAAGAATGGCTCTGTATACCATGTAAATTGTGTGAAGCGTCTCACCCTCCAAAGAGGGCCGCAGCCTGCATGGGCTTATATTGATAGGATGGGGCTTATCCCATAGCTGCATATAGTGGGGTTTCAGTTGTAACTGGGAAGAAGATTTACAGGAGGAGATAGAGGAGAATTACAACAGAGAATAAACCTTTAACTACTCCCTTTTTTTTGGAAAAGGGGGACTCCCCGGCCTCTGCATCAGGAGTGATGCATACAGCCATCTTATTAATGAAGCAACAAAAAGTGCGTACAAAGTACCATAGTCTCTAACTGAAAACAATAAAAAGCAGCCCACACAGAGCGCAGAAGGCTAGAAACACTAACTAGCCAATAAAGGAGCCACAACCGGATGGCTATATAGATAGGGAAACTAATTGCCTATCCTATTACATGACCGCCATCCAAACCGGTTGAAGATATCCCGAGCAACCATCTCCCACCGGGTAGACCCAGTAACCAAATGCTCCCTGGCCTCCATCGGAGTGAATAATGACCATGAACGGATCAGCGCCATAGCTCGGAAGATAACCTGCAAAAAATGAATTCGTGATGATCTGTTAAAAACCAAATCATTTCTGCACAGCCAGATGGTCCACATTAAAGCGCAGACTCCAACCCGAATATGTCTTGCTATTGTAGAGTCAATCCCATATAGCCAATTCCCAAATAAAGCATTAACAGTATTCGGTGGAGTTATATTAAAAGCAATGTGGACCGTCTGCCAAAGAACCTTGGCCAGCGGGCAATCAAAAAAGAGATGTTTAATTGTCTCATCTCGATCACAGAAACTACACCTAGTAGGTCCTGTCCAATTACGCTTTATTAAGTTGTCCTTTGTTAGAATAACTTGTTTATGAACAAACCACATAAACACTTTTATTTTCAAAGGTACTTTGACATCCCAGACACTCTTGGAAGTTGGAAGGGAGCTTGTATTAATAACATCAGTATACATTGAACTGACTGTAAATACTCCAGACGTAGTCAACTTCCAGCGTAATTTATCCGGTTGGTCAGAAAGTTGAACCTCCATTAGTCTCCTAACTAACTGGAGCCAAACCTCCCAACGATTGCCCGCTAATGACCGTCTAAACTGAATATTAAGGGGGATAGATTGAAATACCGTTGCCACGAGCACCTCACGTCGTTGAGCAATACGATATAAAGACGGATACTGAATGGCCAGGGGTGAGTCGCCCAGCCAAGCGTCCTCCCAGAAACGTGTAGTGGCCCCATTGCCAATGACAACTTTTGTCCTATTGAACATTAATTGCTTGACTTTCATGAGCCCTTTCCAGAAAGACGAATCCATCGGCCTAACTGTTACCTGGGACAAAGTCCTAGTCTGGAGATACTTGCTGCGAATGATTTGCGCCCACATAGCTTCCGAACCGCTAGCGAGCTTCCACAACCACTTACTAAGAAGGCATCTGTTCTTAACCTCAAGATTCTCAATGCCAAGCCCGCCTTGGTCTTTGGGTCGACAGATGATATCCCACTTAGCAAGCCGGTATTTTCTTTTAAGCTCATCACCCTGCCAAAAGAAGCGTGATCGATAGAAGTCCAGTCTTTTCCTCACTCCCACTGGAACCTCAAAGAACGATAAGAGGAACATAGGCATACTCGTGAGTACCGAGTTTATCAAAACTAACCGGCCTCCATATGACATGAGCTTACCCTTCCAGCAGCTCAGTTTCTTTTCAAATCGATCCTCGATACACTTCCACTCTCTGTTTGTTAGCCTACGATGATGAATCGGAATGCCAAGGTAGGAGAAGGGCAGACTTCCCAACTCGCACCCAAACAGTTTCCTATAGGAGTCCTGTTCGTCTTTAGCCCTACCAAAGCAGAACAATTCGCTCTTATGAAAATTAATCTTTAACCCCGATAATTGTTCAAAGAGGCATAACAACAACTTCATATTTCTCGCCTTGGCCAAATCGTGCTCCATGAAGATGATTGTATCATCAGCGTATTGAAGAATGGATACACCTCCATCCACCAGATGAGGTACTAAACCACCCACTTGACCATGGTCTTTAGCCCTTCCGATCAATATTGCTAACATATCCACCACGATGTTAAACAAAACGGGGGACATTGGATCGCCTTGCCTGAGGCCCTTATGAGTCTGGAAGTAATGACCGATATCGTCATTGACTTTAATACCCACACTCCCTTTTTGCGTAAAAGATTCAACCTGATGGCGCCAAGCCTCATCAAAACCTTTCATATGCAATGCCTGTTGAAGGAACGGCCACTTGACCTTATCATACGCCTTCTCAAAATCCACCTTAAAAATTACCCCATCTAATTTTTTAGAGTGAATTTCATGGAGCGTTTCATGAAGGACAACTACTCCTTCGAGGATGTTTCTGTCCGGCATGAAAGCAGTTTGGGATTGCTGTACCACAGAAAGCGCAATCTGTGAGAGCCTGTTTGTCCCGACCTTGGTGAAGATTTTGAAACTAACATTGAGAAGGCAAATTGGCCTGAATTGCTCAATTCGCACAGCCTCCGTTTTCTTAGGAAGCAATGTGATAGTTCCAAAATTCAACTGAAATAATTGAAGCTGTCCAGAGAAAAGATCGTGAAACATAGGTAACAGATCCCCCTTAATAATCTGCCAACACCTTTTATAAAACTCCGCCGGAAACCCATCCGGACCGGGAGCCTTGTTGTTTTCCATTTGTGCAATCGCATCAAACACTTCCTTCTCCGTAAATGGGGCTAGCAAGATATCATTTTCGACAGCCGACAGTTGAGGAACATCCTCAGTCCGAGACTCATCCAAAGTTACACAATTAACCTCTGGTGGTCCAAATAACTGCCTATAATACTCGGTGATGTAAGTTTTTAGATTATCCTGCCCAACAATAGTACCCTCATCCTGCTCAAGTTGGAAGATTCGTTTCTTACGGTGCTTGCCATTAGCAATGAGGTGAAAGAATTGAGTATTAGCGTCCCCTTGAACCACTTTGTGGACCTTGGCTCGCAACGCCCACTTCAACTCTTCCTCACGGAGAAGTTCTTTCAGCCTCTTTTCAGCCTCATGTTTAACCTGGATCTCAGCAGGCAGCAGAATCATAGATTCGGCTTTAGTATCTAGGGCCTGTATAAGAGAAAGGAGTCTATCCTTCTCAATCTTATACACCCCACTTAGGTGCTTAGCCCACCCCCGTAAGAAGCTTCTTAGATGTCTTATTTTATTCTGCCAACGCTCGACCGCCGTCGTACCCCCGACCCCCTTAGCCCATTCCCTGGCAACGAGGTCTAAGAACCCTTCACGTTCGAACCAGGCCATCTCGAAAGAGAAGGTGTTTTTGTTTCCCACATAGTTGGACTCCCCGGAGTCCACAAACAGTGGTGTGTGATCTGAAATTCCCCGCGTTAAAGCTTGTACCGTCACCAGAGGGAACTTCTGTTCCCACTCCACGCTGGCGAGAACTCGGTCAAGCTTTTCATAGGTCGGGTTTGGCAACGCATTAGCCCAAGTAAACTTTCTACCAGAAAGTTCAATCTCCCTCAGGTCCAAACTCTCAATAATAGTATTGAACATAAAGGACCATCTCCCGTCAAAGTTATCATTATTCTTCTCCTCTTTCCTCCGAATGATATTGAAATCACCCCCGACCAACATTGGAAGCTGTTCGGACCCACAAATTCGAACAAGATCCGCCAGAAACTCCGGTTTAAATTCGGGCTGTGCAGCTCCATACACCGCCACCAAAGCCCAGTCGAACCCATCAACTTTTGACCTAACCCGAAACTTAACCGCAAAGTCTCCCATTACCACACTCCTGACCTCAAGGGAATCGCATCTCACTCCCAACAAGATGCCTCCCGATCGTCCACGTGGCGGTAGGCAATGCCAGTCGAAATCAACACCACCCGCAAGAGAGGAAAGAAACTGCGGAGAAAAATTGTCTCTTCCAGTTTCGGAGAGAGCAATGAAATCTAATCTGTGCTCCAAAGATGCCTCAGCAAGAAACCTTCTTTTAGCCAAGTCCTTGAGACCTCTGCTATTCCAAAAGATTCCTTTCATAATTCATCATGGAATTTTTTTGCCGTACGAATCCTAGCACTTCTACGTACCGCGGATGCTGGATACACCTTCCGCTTCCACTTACGTTTAGATTTGTCATTGTCCACCATCCGGTCCTCATAACCGGGCAGTGGTGGTTGAAGGACCTCAACCTCTACGTTGGTCTCCTCCTCGTCTGACTCATTACAGGATGGTGCAAGGTCCGCACACAAGGTGTCTAGCACTCTCACTCCCAACGCATCAATCTCAGCGTCAGTCATAGGACGCACAGCCGCTAGGTTACGAATGGTTTCTAATGCGCGATCCGCCTCCAGATCCAAAAGATCATTAACCGATTTGGAAATTTCAGCATTATTATTCCCTAGCGAAATCCCTACTTGATTTGCATTATGAATAATCTCATCCGTAGAAAAATGCATAATGGAATTGGATAAATTGACCGACATACCGGAAGTGGCCTCGATACCACGAAGCTTGGCCGCCCTCGTAGCGCACCTCTGCTGCATGTCGTCAACCTCCGGATGATCCAGGAGACGGGAACTCATCCGCCGCCCCTCGGAGACCGGATCAGGGATTCCGCCAAACGCAACAACCTCCTCCCGAGAGGCACCAGTCGCGATAGGAAGTGCCGGACGGCTCCCACCTCCGGCGGTCAGGGGGCCAGGGGTAGAAGGTGCCGGGACCACCTGTCCAAGCACTCCTTCCGCCCCGACCCTCAGTGCTGTTGGAGTCGTCATCCCGCCAGCCGAGGATGAGGGATGGCCCGGGATCACCCTCCCTGGACCCCCTCCAATCACGGCAGTCGAAACCGCCTCCGTCGAAGCCGAAGGGGAAGAGTGTGGGGCCTCCTGCCTCAGACATCCTCCCTCAGAGCCGGCCAGCGCCAGCGCAGCAGGCGTTGCCGGGGCCACCTGCCCCAGACAAACACCCACCCGCCCAGCAGAAGAAGCAGCAGCCAGACGCCCTCCCGACGAGGACTCCTCCCTCTCAGGAGCCCTGATCAAAGCCATCAAGTGATGAGGGATCGAGGTCTCCTGCCTGCGACCCCCCTCCAAGCTCGTAGTCATTACCTGCATCTCCGACGTGCCAACAGTATCCGAGGTAGGCGAGATCGCTATCTCCGGACCTTCCTCCACTCCAGGAACATCCACTCTCGGACCCTCAAGGTCCAACGCAGGTAAGGAGTGCTCGAAAACCTCAGAAGACTCCATCCGCTCACTCCATAGTCTCGGGGGTGCCGAAGCTGGCTCAAAGGTACCAAACCTCAGAGTGGTCGTCGGCACCGAAGAAGGAGGCGCCGTATCCCCGCCGGTGGTCTTGACCCGAGACCCCGGTCTCTCGGCCTCTGGACCAGGATCATCTACCGGAAGCTCCTTGCGCCCCCTGTCATCATCCCCCTCGTGCATATCAACGTCCACTGTAGCAGGTGTGTCGGCAAACAGACTGTCATCCTCAAACTCAATCTGAAGGTTATACACCTGACCGCGATAAGCCCACTTCACCACGTCCGGAACATACTTAATGTCCAGGATACTGACTAGGATGCGAGCCACTCCCTGAGCTCTGGTGAAAGCCATATCCACTCGCTCGGGCTTTCCCACCAAAACAGCCATACTAGCAACAACCCTGGCATCCTGCAAGGGCCTGTGTGGTACCCCCGAAAAACGCAACCAGGCCTGGGTAAGTGGCGTACCCTGAGGCTCACTCAATTTCCACTCGTGGAACTCCAGAATGCCCTCAGTACCTGGCACCTTACACATCCCGAAACTCAATAACCTCTGTAGATCCTCCACCGAAGGAAACTCCACCCTGAACGAGTTTGGCTCAAGACTGACTAACTCCCATAGGAAGTCCCCCGGTGCCAGCTCCCGGAGCCGCTGCAAAATTTGGGCCTTAGAGACTTCACCTTTAGTCACTTTAACAATCCCAGACGTCACACTGCGCACCTCATCCGAGACCTCCTTCTCCATCGGAGACTCGAAAAACGTGAGCTCTGAACAGAACACACCATACATCATCAGATTTGGTAGCTGCTCCCTCAAAAGCGGACAAGCCCCTGACTCATGGTCCGGCTTACCACACGTATCGCATAAGGCTGCCACACACTCAGCAATGAAGTGGCCTTTGTTGCCACAGCGATAGCATAACATTCTTTCTTTTTTCGCGCATACTTTGCCGCCCTGTCCAGCTCAGCCTTTTCAGATCCCTCCACTGACATCACCTCAACCTCTCCATTATTAGTAGGAACCGCCTCCGCCAGAGCTGTAACAACCTCCATAGCCTGACAAGTCAACGCAGTCTCATCGGTATTTACACCAATCGGTGTCTGATCCACGACAACATGCTGCTGCCTTGGGCGATAGCGACCACCTCGGTCGCCCCGTCCACCACGGTTACCACGAAAACCACCACGGTTCCTATGAGCTGGTCCGGCCGCCCCTTCGACGAAACCTCCCGTAGGCCCCAGGAAAGGTCTCTCGGTCGAGCCGTCACATTGCCAAGCATACCCCCGCCCACCACCTGTGGACGAGGATCCCCGGTGCTGTCCGTCACCATACGCGTTGAGACCATCATCACCCCATTGACCACGAGGCACCGACGAGTCACCCCCCCTCACCGGAGCCATCTGTAGCTGCGCCTGCTCCAAAGCCGGTGCCGTCGGATTGTGCGACTGCCGAGCCACGAACTGCGGCGGTCGGGCCCCGGCCTGCATCGCCGGAGGACGCGGCTGTCCAGCCAACGCTGGAGCAGGTGGCCGATGAGACGGTGTACCATGACCCGCA
Organism: Triticum dicoccoides; assembly: GCF_002162155.2. Lineage (NCBI taxonomy): Eukaryota > Viridiplantae > Streptophyta > Magnoliopsida > Poales > Poaceae > Triticum > Triticum dicoccoides. The sequence continues at coordinate 444,796,458 of NC_041392.1, forward strand.
GTCGCCGTGGGGAGAGGCGCCGGTGGCCTAAGTCCACCCCGACCGGCGACAGGAGGCGGGGGTCTACCCGCCGGCAAAGTTCCGCGGCCGACCGCGCCTGGCCTGGGCAGGCCGCCGTGCAGCGTTTGTCGGGCGCCATTTGCCCCCTGGGCCACCTGGTTTGAGGCCGGAGGAGCGGCCGCGCGCGCCGCCCCTAACAGCAGACCCGAACGGTCCCGACCCGCGGCCATAGAGGCCGCCTCTCCGCCCCGGCCGCCTCCCGCAGGCTGAGGCAGGCCTCCGCGCCCCACGCTGCCCGGGACGTCGGCCTGAGCGCCGGCCTTGGCCGGAGGAGGGCCTCCGCCCGCCATGCAACGAAGCGCGGGAACCCGACGAGCGCGTCCCGCCCCACGGTCAGAGAAGCAAGATCGCAGCCTGGGCAGCAGAACCCTAGGCCGCCTCGAACGAGACACCTCTGTCGTCCCGTCGATCGTGCATGGGGGTGTAGCGATCCGCCCTCTAAAACTATCCAAGTTAACCTGGGCCTCATACCCGGTTATCTCAGGCCCACCCAAGACAGAGCCCGGCTCACTCAGAACCGGCCCGTCAGGAAGGCCCTCGAGCGCACAGCCCAGGAGAGCGTTCAAACGCGCCGCCCGCTGCTGCGAGATCGAGATCGACCGACTCGCCGGCGATCTCGCCATGGCCGCCGCCGGCACACCGCCAGAACGGACAAGCCTCTTCTTTCTTTTAACTTGAATCCAAGAATCCGGATAAATCAGATCGAAAAGAGTAAGGTTCGGTAGACTAACCTTTGGAAGGGGACCCTTCCATGGTCGGACCGCCGTCGCCGCCGTTCGACGGTGAACCACTCGCCGGACCATCTCCTTCTTCTCTCCCGCAGGAAGCCGCACCCTTGCCGGATCTTCAACTGGCAGCACTCTATCCACCGTCGAGGCCACCTCGTCCTCATCATAGCCCGCATGGAAGAATTCGCAGACTAGGTCGGAGGGGGTCGGCGTTGGTGGAGAAGCGTCCGGATCGTCACCGTCACCGTCCGCATCATCCTCGTCGGCTCCGGCCAGCGCCCAAAACCGGCCGCCGACCCGAGCCACCGCCCCCGAGTGCATGGTCCCGGCGCTCGCCGGTCGGGCGGTTGCGTCGCCCGGTCGCCCCGGTCGCTCGGAAGGTGGGGTACCTGTGCAATGGCCGCGGGCGCCTCCCGCATCGCCTCGTGCGTCGTCGTCAAATCGATCATTTCGATCTCCTCTCTGTGAACCTCCTGCAAAACAGACAACACATGGACATCGAAGTCAACTAAAATAAAACGCATCCCTACCTCGATCTGAACGTCCGCCGCCAGGTAGTCGCCGGCAAGGATGTTGTTATCCATATCACGAAGTGACGTCCAGCGCGATGACGGAGAGTGCTGTAGCCGTCCCTCGATCCATCCGCGGATCGGATCCGAGAAACAAAGCACCCACTGATCCGCCATGACCCGGATCTCATCATCCCCGGTGATATCCTCTGAGATCACCGGCGGAGGTGATGGGGTCTGCCGTGCGACTGGCGGCCAAAGTGCGTCGGACGGCTGCGCGCCCGGCGGTAGCGCGTCAGGCGGCCTTGCGGCGCCGCCCAGGACGTCGCCTCCCATCCTCTCAGTCGAACGTGGACACAGTCCCCAACGGGACCCGACAGAACCCCTGGGTTATCCACCTTTAACTACTCCCTAACAACTACTATATCATATGTGTTCAGTTGGAGATCTTCTAGATGTCCTTGACGTGCAGCCTTCATACTTCAACAGATGCTAGATAAATCGCAAGCTAGAACACATGTCAATTACAGTATATAAAATGATTCACTATATTACTTTGGGTAATGACGCATCACAGTATGTTGCGTTAACTCTACATAGACCTACAGACCCAAAATGAAGTGGGACAGTGTGGTCCGTATATATATAACAAAAGCAAATTAGGTGTGTTCAAGAACATGCTGTAAATTATCTACTCCAGATGAGTATCCAATATTATTCAAGAATCACTACGAATGCATTGCGATTAATTCACCGTCTTTGCATTTCCTGATATCAATATCCATGGTGGTTTCAGATGAAGAAGGTACGATGTCACAGCAGTGTCGTCTTAAAGCCTGAAAAGTAACACCATGTTATAATTTATTTTAAGCTAAAAATGCAGTTTAAGCCACCATCCGCAATAACACTAATCCTAGTCATACCTTCCCAGGAACCAGATGCAGTACCTCTGATCTCACTTTTATTTGTTGCATATTCCTCAACTGAATCAAGTTTGGCAAGCATTTCTGGGGCAGCTGCCTGCTGTAATTGCTTTCCGTCTTGCCTTCGCCGGAAGAAATACTTTTTAGGAAGAAAAGAGCAGCTCGTTTGCACTCGTCCCTTGGATAATGCTTGGTGCTAAACATAAAAACATCCGTAACATTGCGACCTCTTCTCCATGGCACAAAGGTTTTTTGCACAGCAAGGATGTCAGGAAGCAGTACATTGCCTTTGAAAACCTGAACAGAATAGCCCCATGCTACTGAAGCAGTAAGTGATCTTGAATGGTCATAGCACACTGTTTGTTGAAGGATCCTTGCTGGGTCAGCATTAGCTGCTCGGAACAAATGCTCAACCGCCTTTGCACGATCCATTCCAGGGTAAAGAGGATAGACATGATCAAGGTGGTGAAGTGACACTAAAGGAGCAAGAGGATGTGCTCTTAGAAATCCAGATATATCCCCATGAAGGTCGATCTGGTGATAATAAAATGCAACAGACCACATAAGTTCAGAATCATGCCTTTTGTGTGTGCACAATTTCAAGTAAAACCACAGGCTAGTTTCATGTTCAAAGATTGAATAAAGAGTTTTTTTTTTTTTTTGAAAAACGGCAGCCATGCTCTAGGTTTCATTGGGTGCAAAATACAGATAAAGGAGGCCTCTATTGGGCATAAAGGAAGCCCCTACATAACATTGGTTCTGCGAATTGTTAAATAAAGCAAGTCAATGGAGCAGAAAGAGATGGATACTTCAACCATGTCCAGGTCACTGTTCTGCTGCTGCTCACACTAACGTTTATTTCGGCAAAATTGCTTTTCCAATGCATCAAGATTGCAATGCCCGAAGCTTTAGGTTATCTGACAGAGACATATTCCAGTATGCCACAATGGTCGCCTAGTACTCCAAATGTGGACCAGAACGCCCCTCTCAAGTGCCATCACGTCAAAATCTGTAGAGGTACCAGCAAGGATCACTAAATCCAGTGACACAGATTTTGAACGGATTCAGCACTAGGAGAGTGCAGCAGTTAGCCAGTAACCATCACCCTGGTGGTGTAGTTCTGGTTGTACATTTTCTTTAGAAGCATTCTACAGGATTGGTGTCGTGTGGTTCGGCGTATCTTGAGGGCATGGTAGAGGATAAGCTTTTGAGCTATGCTCCGAAATAATGTATAACAGAATTCACTCAGACAAAAACTGTAGTACTTGAGAGTTTAATTCAAACCTTTGAGTCTCTCACCAATAGTTTCCCTCTATTATTCGAAGTTTGACACTAGAGACAAGTTTCCCTCTCAACAACAATCCTAGGATGAATCAAGAAAGACTGAACAGCAACATGACAATCCTAGGCAGACTTCAATTATCTAGAACAATCATTGTTGTGATTGTGATTATGAGGCATAAATAAAACATAATCAAGGACCAAGAGTACCAAAGAGTGCTTAGAAGTCCAATTCTTTATCAATTTCCCCATAACTATGAACTAGCATCCAATAGAAACACACAGTTGATTTCGCAGGAATCTCTGTCGAAACATTCCACAAGGAAATAGCAGTAGCACATGCAGAGGCAAAGAGAAATTCGGAGTAGAAGAGGAAAAAGAGAGGCGGCGGTGCACCTGGTGGAATCCTGGCTCGTGGGTGAGCTCGACGCCGAGCTCGGCGAGGCAGGCGTAGATCCTGGAGTCGCTGCCGTAGAGGTGGGGGTACCTGATGATGCAGGAGTCGAGCACGCGGGCCAGGCGCGCTGCGAGGGGCCAGCTGATGGCGATGCCGCCGCCGCCATAGGCCATGTTGAAGCCGTGCCAGACGTTCTGCGCGGCGGACTCGGAAGGCGCGCCGAGGTACCATGGCTCGTGCCAGTCGTACTTGGAGAGGGTGTGGAGGAGGTTGGGGAGGACGAAGGCGGTGTCGTCGTCGGCGAGCACGAGCCACCTCGGCGGCGGCGACTGGTGCTGCTGCTGCTGGCGGAGCTCGAGGAGGAGCTCCTTGGCGATACGCGCGACGCGGACCGCGGAGGGGAGGCCCTTCCGGTAGGAGTAGGGGAAGCGGGAGGCGTCGCGGGAGACGCGGAGGTGGAGGTTCGCCGGGACGGAGGCGGCGCGGGGCGGCGCGTCGAGGAAGAGGAAGGCGCGCGCGGGCAGGCGGAGCCAGAGGCGGAGGAGCGGGAGGCGCAGCGGCAGCGTGCGGCGGGAGGAGGCCACCCCGAACACCACGTGCGAGAGCGTCGTCGGCGAGGGCGACGACGAGGAGGAGGGGTCGGCCTTGGGCTTAGGCTGGGCGGCGGCGGCGGCGGCGGTGGTGGCGGTGGTGGCGGTGGTGCGGAGGGGCGTGGGGAGGATGAGGGGGCCCGGAGGGGCCGGGTGGTGGCGCGGCGGGAGGTGCAGCGTGAGGAGGAGGATGAGCGACTAGAGCGGAAGGGCGAGCAGGGGCGTCCGAAGGGGCGCGAGCGGGAGCCCGTGCGAGTGCGACGGCGTTGCCATGGACGCCGGCCCGGCCGCGAGGTGGGAAAGTGGAGGCCGAGGTGCAGCAACTGGAAAGAAGAAAGGAACCCAAACCGCCGTGCCCAACGAGTGGAATCCAGTTCGAATCAGTTTTCTAGAGGCCAGAGCCCAGAGGCACGGATCACTCACAAATTTCCTTTTTCTTCTCCTTCACTGTTTTGACAGCCAGAGGGCGTGTAGATAAAGGACAGGACATTTCATGCTAATGCATGATTTTTTTGATACTATATTTAGCACGCCATAATTTTTTAGACTGGCGAATCACGTAATAGGTGCGCCAAGAAAAATAAAAAACCAATAAATAACTTCCTCTAACTAGGAAGAAGCTCGTGCATTACAACGGGACATACATGCGAGATGGGACTTGCCTGCTCTTCAATATGCTCTGTGCTCCCCGACCGCTTAATCCAACAAGCCACAATAGTTTTCCTTCCTGGTCGGTCAACTCTCTCTCTCTCTCTCTCTCTCTCTCTCTCTCTCTCTCTCTCTCTCTCTCTCTCTCTCTCTCCGTTGCTGACTTCTCCTCCCGCTACCGAACCCCCAGCCAGTGGCGGAGCTACAAACAAAAAACTTGGCGGGCCAAGCTAACCAAGAGCATAACTTTTTTTTGAAATTTTAACCTGTCGGGTCGCCTGTGGCCGGCTCGCCGTCGCAGCTAGTGCAGCCACATCAGACGGAGAGTAAATTGCTCAAAACCACCACATTTGTGGCTAGGATACTTCAAAACCACCATCTTTACCAAAAATCACAAAAAACCACCACTTCTGCGCCTAGTGAATAACAAATCGCACTGATCCGAAATTGAGCGCCTCTAATAGTAAAACTGACGGGTGGGACCTGTCTATCCAGCCTGATGTGGCGAAGACAAGTCATAGTCAATGTTTGACCTGTTGATGTGGACCAGGGTCCCACCTGTCAGCCACACATCTTGTCTCCTCTCTCCTTTCCTTCTCTTCCCTCCTCTCCTTCCTTTTCACAGGAGCTGCGGCCATGGATGAACGACAACGGCGAGCCCCCCCCACCCCGGTGCGCCCTTGCCCGCTCCGGCGAGGCCGAACTCCGGCGTGTCCGCGCCCCTGCCCACTCCAGCGAGGTCGAACCCCTCCGGCGAGATCGAGGCGCCCCGTGCCCGCTCCGGCCCCGTGTGCCCGTACCCCTGCCCACTCCGGCGATACGAAGGCCCCGCGCCTGCCTGCTCCGGTGAGACCGAGGCCCCGCGTGCCCGCTCTGGCGAGGCGGAGCCCGCGCGTGCCCGCGTCCTAGCCTACTCCGGCGAAGCCGAGGCCCTGCGTGCCCGCTCCGGCGAGGCGGAGCCCGCGTCCCAGCCTACTCCGGCGAGGACGAGGCCCTGCGTGCCCGCGTCGCTGCTATAGGCTGCTGGGGAGGAGGCAGGGGACCACGGCGCCTTGCGGGGTGGATCCGGTGGCCGGTGCCTAGATCCGGCGGCTAGTGACGAGGGAAGCTCGTAGGGCGTCGCCGCTGTGTCTAGTGAGGTGGTCGGAGGGGAGGGAGGAAGGGGCTTCCCGGCGAAGGGGCTTCTCAGCGGAAGGGGCTTCCCGGCGACGGCGGGGCTTCTCGAGGGGCTCTGCCTGCCGGCGACAATGGTGGAGTGAGCAGCTTTGCAGAGAGGGAGAGATAGAAGGAATAAGAAAAATAAAAAAAGGTTAAAGGATATGTGAGGCTGACAGGTGGGGTCACCTTCCACCTCATCATAATATCCACACAGGCGTGCCAAGTCAGCCTGACATGTGGGGCCAACCCGTCAGTTTTGCTGTTAGACGCGGCTCAGTTTTGAATTAGTGCGATTTATTACCCACTTGCCGCGGAGCCGGTGGTTTTTTGTGATTTTTGGCAATAGTGGTGGTTTTGCAGTATCCGTGCCACAAATGTGGTCGCTTTGAGCAATTTACTCTCAGACGGAGGGTGCCGGGATGGGTCGCCACTAGGCAAAGTTGACTCTAGCTCAGCTCCTATTAGCTGTAGTTGCCCCAGCTACTGTACCTCCCCGTCGGCCGGCGCCGTTCCCTAGTGGAGTACACGAGTCGTAGTACTACTTCTCTACTAGACGAGGCGTAGACAGAGCAAGGGGACAGATGTGTTAGTGGTGCTACTCTATTGGTGGCAATTGGACTCTGGCGTTTGGGCTATGGAGCATGGCCTACCACCATGTGTGTTGGGCAATGGTCATACGTATATATATGTATTTTGGTGAATTGTTGGGCGGGCCACGGCACGGTTTTGCCCGTGAGTAGCTCCGTCGGTGCCCCCAGCCTCAAGGTGGCAGGCCCTACTGCCGCCGCACCATGTGGATTGAATTGATCGAAGGTCGACGTAGTCACGCAGAGCTCTGAAGTTGCAGAGACTGCAAAGATGTGCTCGTCATTTCGCGGTTGTTGCGATCCAAGATTGCCGGTCGACGAGAAGGACATCATGCTCTTGCTTAGGTAGCTCTTGAAATCCTTGCGGTGGGGCGGAGTAGTGAGCCGTCAGAGGACTTGACGAGGGACAATGAGGCAACGTTCCTAGGGCCAGACCACTGGTGATGTTGGGTATTGAGGCCAACTCCAACGCCACGATGCAAATGGATGTGGAATTGCTTCGCCTTATGTCCGTTTGGGTCAGGGGCGAAGTCCGCGCAAATTTGGCCATGCACCCAACCGGCCGCCCCATTTGATCTGTCTGGCTGAATTTTTTCCAACAAACAAACATATTTGCATACTAGCTAGAATTCATGCCAGCATACAAAATAATCTCCATCACCAGCCATAGTTTAGAATTCATGCCGGCACACATGTCGGCATACAAAAAGAATCGCATCATGGTCAAAGTTCATGCATCTTGGCCAAACATAAGATGATCACGCTAGCTTGAGCATATCCTTTTGCTTCTT
>NC_041392.1:444804420-444828691 GCF_002162155.2 Triticum dicoccoides
GGGGGGGGGGGGACGCATCTTGCTCAAGTCCACCGCCATGATCTCCGATTGTTTCGAGATTAGCTTGAGCTTTATCTCGTTTGCTCTTGTCTGGGCATTGCTCTCATCAATCTTGAGCTTTTCTTTTGTATGTCAAAGAAGGTCTTCATTTGCTCCTCTTTCTCTTGGCGCTTCCTCTTGTCCCTCTTCTCAATTGTGACCTCCTTTTGGGTCACGAAACCCTTCAAACTTTCTTGCAAGGCAATTGTCGAAGCATCACGCTTTTCGTCCACCTTGGAATTGGTCTTCCTCTCGGCCCCCCTCCCACCTTCGCTTCGTTCGGCCACTGATGAAGGCCCCCACCTTTATTTTAGCAGCATATTGCTCCTTAAATTTTTCACACTCGCAAATCATCGTCCAACAATGGGTCAAAGTGAATGGCTTGTTCCATGTTGGGCGTTGAAGATTCCTAAAGTTTGAAAGCCTGCAAATGAAGATGAAAACAAGAAGATACATTCATATGCAAAGGAGAACGACAAATTCTCATATGAACTGTTGGAAATATGCCCTAGAGGCAATAATAAAATGGTTATTATTATATTTCCTTGTTCATGATAATTGTCTATTGTTCATGCTATAGTTGTGTTATCCGGAAATCGTAATACATGTGTGAATACATAGACCACAACATGTCCCTAGTGAGCCTTTAGTTGACTAGCTCATTGATCAATAGATGGTTACGGTTTCCTGACCATGGGCATTGGATGTCATTGATAACGGGATCACATCATTAGGAGAATGATGTGATGGACAAGACCCAATCCTAAGTATAGCGCAAGATCGTGTAGTTCGTCTACTAAAGCTTTTCTAATGTCAAGTATCTTTTCCTTAGACCATGAGATTGTGCAACTCCCGGATACCGTAGGAATGCTTTGGGTGTGCCAAACGTCACAACGTAACTGGGTGGCTATAAAGGTGCACTACGGGTATCTCCGAAAGTATCTGTTGGGTTGGCACGAATCGAGACTGGGATTCGTCACTCCATATGACGGAGAGGTATCTCTGGGCCCACTCTGTAAGACATCATCGTAATGAGCTCAATGTGACTAAGGGGTTGGTCACGGGATGATGTGTTACGGAACGAGTAAAGTGACTTGCCGGTAACGAGATTGAACGAGGTATTGGGATACCGACGATCGAATCTCGGGCAAGTAACATACCGATTGACAAAGGGAATTGTATACGGGATTGATTGAATCCTCGACATCGTGGTTCATCCGATGAGATCATCGTGGAACATGTGGGAGCCAACATGGGTATCCAGATCCCGCCATTGGTTATTGGCTGGAGAGATGTCTCGGTCATGTCTGCATGATTCCCGAACCCGTAGGGTCTACACACTTAAGGTTCGATGATGCTAGGGTTATAGGGAAAGTTTGTACGTGGTTACCTGTAACGCCCTCGATGCGGCTATAGCTCCTACGTGTCGAGGCACGACTTAGAGGCATAACCGCATTGAAAGCAATGTCGCAAGTTAGGCAATCTTCACAACATCCCATGTAATATAGATAATAAAAGGGGAGAAACATAGTTGGCTTACACTCGCCACGTTAATCAAAGTACATAAATAGCATCACAACATTCAAACACTCATGGCCCGACTACGGCGCCAAAATAAAAGAACAACCCAACATGCGACACGGTCCCGATTGCCCCAACTAAGCACCACTACTGATCATCAGGGAAAGACACGTAATATCGACGTGAGTCCTCGTCGAACTCCCACTTGAGCTCAAGCGCGTCATCTGGAACGGAATCATCAGGCCCTGCATCTGGTTTGGAAGTAATCTGTGAGCCACAGGGACTCAGCAATCTCGCACCCTCGCGATCAAGACTATTTAAGCTTAAAGGTAAGGCAAGGTAAAATATGTGGAGCTGCAGCAAGCGACTAGCATATAAGGTGGCTAACCTGTTCGCAAAAGAGAGAGAGAAGAGAGGGCAAAGCGCGAACGATTAACTAGAGAGCAACCTACGGCAAGCATTACTCCAACACCGTGTTCACTTCCCGGACTCCGCCGAGAAGAGACCATCACGGTAACTCACACAGTTGATTCATTTTAATTAAGTTAAGGTTCAAGTTATCTACAACCGGACATTAACAAATTCCCATCTTCCCATAACCGCGGGCACGACTTTCAAAAGTTCAAATCCCTGCAGGGGAGTCCCAACTTAGCCCATGACAAGCTCTCACGGTCAACGAAGGAATAGACCTCCTCCCGAGACATTCCGATCAGACTCGGTATCCCGGTTCTACAAGACACTTCGACAAGTTAAAACAAATCCAGCAACACCGCCCGAATGTGCCGACAAATCCCGATAGGAGCTGCACATATCTCATTCTCAGGGTACACTCAGATGAACACTACGTACAACTAAAACCAACCTTCGAGTTGCCCCGAGGTGGCGCTGCAAGTGGCTCTGTTTGGACCAACACTCAGAGGAGCACTAGCCCAGGGGGTTTAAAATAAGATGACCCTCGGGCTCCGGAAACCCAAGGGAAAAGAGGCTAGGTGGCAAATGGTAAAATCAAGGTTGGGCATTGCTGGAAAAGCTTTAATCAAGGCGAACTATCAAGGGGTTCCCATTATAACCCAACCGCGTAAGAAACGCAAAATTCGGGAACATAACACCGATATGACGGAAACTAGGGCGGCAAGAGTGGAACAAAACACTAGGCAAGAGGCCGAGCCTTCCACCCTTTACCAAGTATATAGATGCATTAAGATAACAAGATAATATAATGATATCCCAACAAGTAAATAATGTTCCAACAAGGAACGGTCTCCAATCTTCACCTGCAACTAGCAACGCTATAAGAGGGGCTAAGCAAAGCGGTAACATAGCCAATCAATGGTTTGCTAGGACATGGAGGGTTAGAGGTTTGACATGGTAATTTGGGAGGTATGATAAGCAAGTGGTAGGCATCATAGCATAGGCATAGCAAAAGAGCGAGCATCTAGCAAAGCAAAGATAGTAGTGATTTCGAGGGTATGATCATCTTGCCTGCAAAGTTGTCAGAGTTGGCTGGATCCTCGAAAGCAAACTCAACGGGCTCCTCATTAGCGAACTCGACTCCCGGCTCTACCCAAACATGACAAACTAGCAACAATGACACAATCAACCACATGCAAAGCTCAAACAATATGATGCAAAGATGGTATGCTATGCGGGATGCGATGCAAGATTTGAAAATGAATGAATGAACCTGGCCTCAACTTGGTAATCCAAGTGTGCCACTGGAAAGGTGAGATGAAATCACTTGAAAACGATATAAAGATCACCGGAATCGGAGTTACGGTTTGGAAATGGCAAGCAATTCAAATATGGCACCGGTCTGCGATATACAACAAGTAGTCATCTAAATGCAACAAGATGAGCATGCTACAACACTCAAACATGACAACCAAATATATGGCAGGGATCCATTCATGATGCTTAACAAAAGAGGAACACTGAGCTATGACCAATTCATCCATTAACAGGTTCAAACAAGCATGGCAAATATGCATTTGGTAAACAGATTTCAGACTTGGTGAAATTAACACTTGTCTGGAATTTCAGATCAGGTAGCACACTTTGGAGCATGAAAATTATATGCTACAGGTGCTGAACATGGCAAAGTAAAGCATGACATGGAGCTACTCAAAGAGCTTAACAAAAGTCCCTTAGTGACCTTGAGCCAAAAGGGATCAGAAAATACAATTGCAAGCATGTGAACATGGCAAAAACATAAACAGATCACAGACTTAGTGAAAACTGGAGCATGCAAAAACAGATATCAAGTAGGCATGTTTACGAGCTCGATGCACTCACTACAGAGCAAGTCATGACAATCTAAGCACACACACCCATCAACAATACACATTAAACAAGCTAGACATGGCAAGAACAATAGCATAGCATGCACGGATCAACTACAACATCCTCGGCAAAATCGCTAACAAGTAGACAATCTGCCCAGATTCACAAAATAGCAAAAGTAGAGCTCGATTGACTCAAGCTAGGGTGCTCCATAATTGCAAACAAAGACATGGATGGATAGAGCACCACAAGATTAACAAAACATCCTTACTGATCATCCTCAAAAGAGGCACGGATCACTAGGAAACAACATGAACATATGGCATATTGAAATAAGCAGATCAAGGACTTGGTGGAAATGCGAAGTCCTTGAAATCAGCATTAATGAATGCACCACTTTGCAAGCTTGTGCTAGTCACCACACACATCACAAAAATACATGGGTTGCACCTCTGGATATATGGCAAAACATATAACAAAACACATGTAGAGCTCAGGGGCATATCATGCACACATTAATCATGGCAAAAATGACAACTATCTAATTGGAGCAGCAGATCTGACAATTATCTCAAATAGCACTCTTCCAACCGCATTTCGGACATCAAGATGAACTCAAATGAAAATGATGCAATGAGATGAAATGATGTGCTCTCTGAGACGAACATTTTGATATGCTATATGCCCAAAACGGATCTACGGATGCAAAGTTGCGGCACGATGAACATAGCTAAATAAACTGAAGACTTAGGAGAAAAAAAGGGTCAACCCCTAGGGTTCCTCAGATCTGGATCTGGGCAGCGCGGACTTCGAGGATCCCCGGAGAAGACGGGGACGGTGGTGGCTGGAGTGAGCTCGGGGCTCGCCACGGCGTGGCGGAGCTCGGCTCCGGCGAGGGCATGCCAGCGAGGAAGCAGGCGGCGTCGGCGGGCGCTGCGGTTGCGAGGAAGCGACGGCAGATGGCGGACGGCGGTGAGGCGGCAGCCGGCGGGCAAGGCGGCGGCCAGAGATCGGCGAGGGCGGCGCTGGGAGGCGCCTCGGGCTCTAGCGGCGGCGGATCCCGCGGGATCGGGTGGCGGGCGGCTCAGGCCTCGGGGGCTCTCCCCGGGCCGGAGCGGGCCAGAGCGGGCGCGGGTGGCGGTGCGCCACGTGGCGACGACGGGTTGGTGGCGGCGGGATGTCCGGCGGCGGGCGGACGTTGTCCGGCCGCGCGGATGGAGCGGGGCTAGGGTTTGGAAGAGGGGATCCGGGATTTCGAGGAGGGATCTATTTATAGGCATAGAGGGAGCTAGGAGTGTCCAAATGAGGTGCGGTTTTCGGCCACGCGATCATGATCGAACGCTCTAGATGATGGAGAGGGTTTTGGTGGGTTTTGGGCCAAAATGGAGGGGTGTTGGGCTGCAACACACACGAGGCCTTTTCGGTCCCTCGGTTAACCGTTGGAGCATCAAACGAAGTCCAAATGGTATGAAACTTGACAGGCGGTCTACCGGTAGTAAACCAAGGCCGCTTGGCAAGTCTCGGTCCAATCCGGAAATGTTTAATCCCCACACACGAAAGAAAGGTAGAAATGACCACCGGAGGAGAACGGAGCGCCGAAATGCAAAACGGACAACGGGGAAAATGCTCGAATGCATGAGACGAACACGTATGCAAATGCAATGCACATGATGACATGATATGAGATGCAAGACAATGACAACAACACATGGAGACAAAGACCCGAACCCGAGAAAATAAAATAACTTAAGGCCGGAAACGGCAAGAGTTGGATTACATATCAGGTAAATCATATCCGGGGTGTTACATTACCGAATGTTGTTCGGAGTCCCGGATGAGATCCCGGACATAACGAAGAGTTCCGGAATGGTCCGGAGACAAAGATTTATATATGGGAAGTCCTTATTCGGTCACCGGAAGTGTCCGGGGGTTTATCGGTATTGTACCGGGACCACCGAAAGGGTTCCGGGGGTCCACCGGGAGGGTCCACCTGCCCCGGAGGGCCCTATGGGCTGAATATGGAGGGAGAACCATCCCCTAGGTGGGCTGGGCGCCAAACCCCCTAGGGCCCATGCGCCTAGGGTTTGGGGGAACCCTAAAGGGGGCGCCCCCTTGGCTTGGGGGGCAAGCCTCCCCCCTTGGCCGCCGCCCCCCCTCTAGATCCATCTGGAGGGGGACAGCCCCCCTCTCCCTTGCCCCTATAAATAGAGGGGAGGTGGGAGGGCAGCCGCACCACATCCAAGGCGCAACCCTCCCCCTCCCCAACACCTCCTCCTCCTTCCGCGATGCTTGGCGAAGCCCTGCCGGAGTACCACGCTCCACCACCACCACGCCGTCGTGCTGCTGCTGGACGGAGTCTTCCCCAACCTCTCCCTCTCTCCTTGCTGGACCAAGGCGTGGGGGACGTCACCGGGCTGCACGTGTGTTGAACGCGGAGGCACCATGGTGCTTAGATCGGATTCAACCACAATCTGAATCGCTTCGTGTATGACTCCTTCATCCGCGTTCTTGTAACGCTTTCGTTTCGCGATCTTCAAGGGTATGAAGATACACTCCCCTCTCTCTCGTTGCTAGTCTCTCCATAGATTGATCTTGGTGATGCGTAGAATTTTTTTTAATTTCTGCAACGATCCCCAACAGTGACATCATGAGCTAGGTCTATGCGTAGTTTCTATGCACGAGTAGAACACAAGTTGTTGTGGGTGTCGATTTTGTCAATTTACTTGCTGTTACTAGTCTTATCTTGATTCGGCGGCATCGTGGGATGAAGCGGCCTGGACCGACCTTACACGTACTCTTACGTGAGACTGGTTCCACCGACTGACATGCACTAGTTGCATAAGGTGGCTAGCGGGTGCCTGTCTCTCCCACTTTAGTCGGATCGGATTCGATGAAAAGGGTCCTTATGAAGGGTAAATAGAAATTGGCATATCACGTTGTGGTTTTGGCGTAGGTAAAAAACGTTCTTGCTAGAAACCTATAGAAGCCACGTAAAAACTTGCAACAACGATTAGAGGACGCCTAACTTGTTCTTGCAGCATATGCCGTGTGATGTGATATGGCCAAAAGGATGTGATGAATGATATATGTGATGTATGAGATTGATCATGTTCTTGTAATAGGAATCACGACTTGCATGTCGATGAGTATGACAACCGACAGGAGCCATAGGAGTTGTCTTAATTTATTTATGAATCGCGTGTCAACATAAGCGTCATGTAGTTACTTTACTTTATCGTTAACCGTTAGCCATAGTAGTAGAAGTAATAGTTGGCGAGACAACTTCATGAAGACACGATGATGGAGATCATGGTGATGGAGGTCATGGTGTCATGCTGGTGACGATGATGATCATGGCGCCCTGAAGATGGAGATCAAAATGAGCAAAATGATATTGGTCATATCATGTCACTATTTGATTGCATGTGATGTTTATCATGTTTTTACATCTTATTTGCTTAGAACGACGATAGCTTAAATAATATGATCCCTCGCAATAATTTCAAGGAAGTGTTCCCCCTAACTGTGCACCGTTGCTAAGGTTCATTGTTTCGAAGCACCACGTGATGATCGGGTGTGATAGGTTCTAACGTTCGCACACAACGAGTGTAAGTCAGATTTACACACGCAATACACTTAGGTTGACTTGACAAGCCTAGCATGTACAGACATGGCCTCGGAACACAGAAGACCGAAAGGTCGAACATGAGTCGTATAGAAGATACGATCAACATGAAGATGTTCACCGATGATGACTAGTCCGTCTCACGTGATGATCGGACATGACCTAGTTAACTCGGATCATGTATCACTTAGATGACTAGAGGGATGTCAATCTGAGTGGGAGTTCATTAAATAATTTGATTAGATGAACTTAATTATCATGAACATAGTCTAAAACTTTGCAATATGTCTTGTAGATCAAATGGCCCACGCTAATGTTGCCCTTAACTTCAATGCGTTCCTAGCGAAAACCAAGCTGAAAGACGATGGCAGCAACTACACGGACTGGGTCCGTAACCTGAGGATTATCCTCATAGCTGCCAAGAAAGCATATGTCCTTGAAGCACCGCTAAGTGACGCACCTATTTTCCCAGCAACTCAAGACATTATGAACGTCTGGCAGTCGCGTAGTGATGATTACTCCCTAGTTTAGTGCGGCATGCTTTACAGCTTAGAACCGGGGCTCCAAAAGCATTTTGAGCAACACGGAGCATATGAGATGTTTCAAGAGCTGAAAATGTTTTTCCAAGCTCATGCCTGAGTCGACAGATATGAAGTCTCCAACAAGTTCTACAGTTGTAAGATGGAGGAGAACAGTTCTGTCAGCGAGCACATACTCAAAATGTCTAGGTTGCACAACCGCTTGTCTCAGTTGGGAGTCAATCTCCCGGATGACGCGGTCGTTGACAGAATCCTTCATTCGCTTCCACCTAGCTACAAGAGCTTTGTGATGAACTTCAATATGCAGGGGATGGAAAAGACCATTCCTGAGATATATTCAATGATGAAATCAGTGGAGGTGGAGATCAAAAAGGAACATCAAGTGTTGATGGTGAATAAAACCACTAAGTTCAAGAAAGGCAAGGGTAAAAAGAACTTCAAGAAGGATGGCAAGGGAGTTGCCGCACGCGGTAAGCAAGCTGTCGGGAAGAAGCCAAAGAATGGACCCAAGCCTAAGACTGAGTGCCTTTATTGCAAGGGAAACGGTCACTGGAAGCGAAACTGTCCCAAGTACTTAGCGGATAAGAAGGCCGGCAATACCAAAGGTATATGTGATATACATGTTATTGATGTGTACCTAACCAGCGCTCGTAGTAGCTCCTGGGTATTTGATATTGGTGCGGTTGCTCATATTTGTAACTCAAAACAGGAGTTGTGGAATAAGCGGAGACTGGCGAAGGACGAGGTGACGATGCGCGTCGGGAATGGTTCCAAGGTCGATGTGATCGCCGTCGGCACGCTACCTCTACATACCTACGGGATTAGTTTTAAACCTCAATAATTGTTATTTAGTGCCAGCTTTGAGCATGAACATTGTATCTGGATCTCACTTAATGCGAGATGGCTACTCATTTAAATTTGAGAATAATGGTTGTTCTATTTATATGAGAGATATGTTTTATGGTCATGCTCCGCTGGTCAATGGTTTATTCTTATTTAATCTTGAACGTGATGGTACACATATTCGTAGTGTGAATGCCAAAAGAAGTAAGGTTGATAATGACAGTCCCACATACTTGTGGCACTGCCGCCTTGGTCACATTGGTGTCAAACGCATGAAGAAACTCCATGCAGATGGACTTTTGGAGTCTCTTGATTATCAATCATTTGACACGTGTGAACCATGCCTCATGGGCAAAATGACCAAGAATCCATTCTCTGGAACAATGGAGGGAGCAACCAACTTATTGGAAATCATACATACTGATGTGTGCGGTCCAATGAGCGTTGAGGCTCGCGGTGGTTATCGTTATGTTCTCACCCTCACTGATGACTTACGTAGATATGGGTATGTCTATTTAATGAAACACAAGTCTGAGACCTTTGAAAAGTGCAAGGAATTTCAGAGTGAGGTTGAGAATCAACGTGACAGGAAAATAAAGTTCTTACGATCAGATCGTGGGGGAGAATATTTGAGTCACGAATTTGGCAAGCACTTAAGGAAATGTGGAATTGTTTCACAACTCACGCCGCCTGGAACACCTCAGCGTAATGGTGTGTCCGAATGTCGCAATCGCACTCTATTGGATATGGTGCGATTTATGATGTCTCTTACCGACCTACGGCTATCATTTTGGGGTTATGCCTTAGAGACTGCCGCATTCACTTTAAATAGGGCTCCGTCGAAATCCGTTGAGACGACACCGTATGAATTATGGTTTGGGAAGAAACCTAAGCTGTCATTTCTAAAAGTTTGGGGATGCGATGCTTATGTCAAGAAACTTCAACCTGAAAAGCTCGAACCCAAGTCGGAAAAATGCATCTTCATAGGATACCCTAAGGAAACTATTGGGTATACCTTCTACCTCAGATCCGAAGGCAAGATCTTGTTGCCAAGAATGGATCCTTTCTAGAGAAAGAGTTTCTCTCGAAAGAAGTAAGTGGGAGGAAAGTAGAACTTGATGAGGTACTGCCTCTTGAACCAGAAAATGGCGCAACTCAAGAAAATGTTCTTGTGGTGCCTGCACCGACTGGAGAGGAAGTTAATGATGATGATCATGAAACTTCGGATCAAGTTGCTACTGAACTTCGTAGGTCCACAAGGACACGTTCCGCACCAAAGTGGTACGGCAACCCTGTCCTAGAAATCATGTTGTTAGACAACGGTGAACCTTCGAACTATGAAGAAGCGATGGCAGGCCCGGATTTCGACAAATGGTTGGATGCCATGAAATCCGAGATAGGATCCATGTATGAAAAGAAGTATGGACTTTGACTGACTTGCCCGATGATTGGTGAGCCATAGAAAATAAATGGATCTTTAAGAAGAAGACAGAAGCGGATGGTAATGTGACCATCTATAAGGCTCGGCTTGTCGCTAAGGGTTATCGACAAGTTCAAGGGGTTGACTACGATGAGACTTTCTCACCCGTAGCGAAGCTGAAGTCCGTCCGAATCATGTTAGCAATTGCAGCATTCTATGATTATGAGATATGGCAAATGGACGTCAAAACGGCATTCCTTAATGGTTTCCTTAAGGAAGAATTGTATATGATGCAGCCAGAAGGTTTTGTCGATCCTAAGAATGCTGACAGGGTGTGCAAGCTCCAACGCTCAATCTATGGGCTGGTGCAAGCATCTCGAGTTGGAACATTTGATTTGATGAGATGATCAAAGTGTTTGGGTTTACACAGACTTATGGAGAAGCCCGTGTTTACAAGAAAGTGAGTGGGAGCTCTGTAGCATTTCTCATATTATATGTGGATGACATACTATTGATGGGAAATGATATAGAAGTCTTGGAAACCATAAAGGCCTACTTGAATAAGTGTTTTTCAATGAAGGACCTTGGAGAAGCTGCTTATATATTAGGCATCAAGATCTATAGAGATAGATCGAGACGCCTCATTGGTCTTTCACAAAGCACGTACCTTGACAAGATATTGAAGAAGTTCAATATGGATCAGTCCAAGAAGGGGTTCTTGCCTGTGTTGCATGGTGTGAGATTGAGCACGACTCAATGCCCGACCACGACAGAAGATAGAGAAAAGATGAGTGTCATCCCCTATGCCTCGGCCATAGGGTCTAATATGTATGCCATGCTGTGTACCAGACCTGATGTAAACCTTGTCGTAAGTTTGGTAGGAAGGTACCAAAATAATCCCGGCATGGAACACTGGACAGCGGTCAAGAATATCCTGAAGTACCTGAAAAGGACTAAGGATATGTTTCTCGTTTATGGAGGTGACAAAGAGCTCGTTGTAAAGGGTTACGTCGATGCTAGCTTCGACACAGATCCGGATGACTCCAAGTCACAAACCAGATACGTGTATATTTTGAATGGTGGGGTAGTCAGCTAGTGCAGTTGCAAGCAAAGTGTCGTGGCGGGATCTACATGTGAAGCGGAGTACATGGCAGCCTCAGAGGCAGCACATGAAGCAATCCGGATGAAGGAGTTCATTACCGACCTAGGAGTTATTTCCAATGCGTCGGGACCGATGACTCTCTTCTGTGACAACACTGGAGCCATTGCCCTTGCCAAGGAGCCTAGGTTTCACAAGAAGACCAGGCATATCAAGCGTCGCTTCAACTCCATTCATGAAAATGTTCAAAATGGAGACATAGATATTTGTAAAGTGCATACAGACCTGAATGTCGCAGATCCGTTGACTAAACCACTTCCACGAGCAAAACATGATCAACACCAGAACTCTATGGGTGTTTGATACGTCTCCAACGTATCTATAATTTTTGATTGCTCCATGCTATATTATCTACTGTTTTGGACATTATTGGGCTTTATTATACACTTTTATATTATTTTTGGGACTAACCTATTAACCAGAGGCCCAGCCCAGAACTGCTGTTTTTTTGCCTATTTTAGGGTTTCGAAGAAAAGAAATATCAAACGGAGTCCAAACGGAGTAAAACCTTCGGGAACGTGATTTTCTCACCGAACATGATCCAGGAGACTTGGACCCTACGTCAAGCACCAATAGGGAGGCCACGAGGTAGGGGCGCGCCTACCCCCCCCCCCCAAGCGCGCCCTCCACCCTCGTGGGCTCCCTGTTGCTCCACCGACGTACTTCTTACTCCTATATATACCTACGTACCCCCAAACGATCAGATACGGAGCCAAAACCCTAATTCCACCGCCGTAACTTTCTATATCCACGAGATCCCATCTTGGGGCCTGTTCCAGAGCTCCGCCGGAGGGGGCATCGATCACGGAGGGCTTCTACATCAACACCATAGCCTCTCCGATGAAGTGTGAGTAGTTTACCTCAGACCTACGGGTCCATAGTTATTAGCTAGATGGCTTATTCTCTCTTTTTGGATCTCAATACAAAGTTCTCCCCCTCTCTTGTGGAGATCTATTCGATGTAATCTTCTTTTGCGGTGTGTTTGTTGAGACCGATGAATTGTGGGTTTATGATCAAGTTTATTTATGAACAATATTTGAATCTTCTCTGAATTCTTTTATGTATGATTGGTTATCTTTGCAAGTCTCTTCGAATTATCAGTTTGGTTTGGCCTACTAGATTGATCTTTCTTGCAATGGGAGAAGTGCTTAGCTTTGGGTTCAATCTTGCGGTGTCCTTTCCAAGTGATAGTAGGGGCAGCAAGACACGTATTGTATTGTTGCCATCGAGGATAACAAGATGGGGTTTTTATCATATTGCATGAATTTATCCCTCTACATCATGTCATCTTGCTTAAGGCGTTACTCTGTTCTTATGAACTTAATACTCTAGATGCATGCTGGATAGCGGTCGATGTGTGAAGTAATAGTAGTAGATGCAGGCAAGAGTCGGTCTACTTGTCTTGGACATGATGCCTATATACATGATTATACCTAGATATTCTCATAACTATGCTCAATTCTGCCAATTGCTCAGCAGTAATTCGTTCACCCACCATAAAATACTTATGCTCTTGAGAGAAGCCACTAGTGAAACCTATGGCCCCCGGGTCTATCTTCATCATATTAATCTTCCAATACTTAGTTATTTTCATTGCTTTTATTTTAAAAATACCAAAAATATTATCTTATCATACCTATTAGATCTCACTCTCGTAAGTGACCGTGTAGGGATTGACAACCCCTTATTGCGTTGGTTGCGAGGATTTATTTGTTTTGTGTAGGTGTGAGGGACTCGCGCGTAGCCTCCTACTGGATTGATACCTTGGTTGTCAAAAACTGAGGGAAATACTTACGCTACTCTGCTGCATCACCCTTTCCTCTTCAAGGGAAAACCAACGCATGCTCAAGCGGTAGCAAGAAGGATTTCTGGCGCCGTTGCTACTATCCTTTGTCACACTTGTGCTTCAAAGTAGCACCATAATCCTCATGATAGAGAGTCTATTGTTTTGTCACTTTCATATACTAGTGGGAATTTTTTATTATAGAAATTGGCTTGTATATTCCAACAATGTGCCTCCTCAAGTGCCCTAGGTCTTCGTGAGCAAGCAAGTTGGATGCACACCCACTTAGTTTCTTTTGTTGAGCTTTCATACATTTATAGCTCTAGTGCATCCGTTGCATGGCAATCCCTACTCCTTGCATTAACATCAATCAATGGGCATCTCCATAGCTCATTGATTAGCCTCGTTGATGTGAGACTTTCTCCTTTTTTGTCTTCTCCACATAACCCCCATCATCATATTCTATTTCACCCATAGTGCTATGTCCATGGCTCGCGCTCATATATTGCGTGAAAGTTTATAGGTTTTAGATTACTAAAGTATGAAACAATTGCTTGGCTTGTCATTGGGGTTGTGCATGATGAGAGCATTCTTGTGTGACGAAAATGGAGCATGACAACTATATGATTTTGTAGGGATGAACTTTCTTTGGCCATGTTATTTTGAGAAGACATAATTGCTTAGTTAGTATGCTTGAAGTATTATTATTTTCATGTCAATATGAACTTTTATCCTCCTATATATACCCATATACCCTAAAACGATCGGGGAGCACAATAGATCGGGAGTTCCGCCTCCAGAAGCCTCTATAGCCACCGAAAACCAATCTAGACCCATTCTGGCACCCTGCCGGAGGGGGCAATCCTTCTCTGGTGGCCATCTTCATCATCCCGATGCTCTCCATGACAAGGAGGAAGTAGTTCTCCCTCGGGGCTGAGGGTATGTACCAGTAGCTATGTGTTTGATCTCTCTCTCTCTCTCTCTCTCTCTCTCTTGTGTTCTTGAGGCGATTCGATCTTGATGTATCGCGAGCTTTGCTATTATAGTTGGATCTTATGTTTCTTCTCCCTCTCTACTCTCTTGTAATGGATTGAGTTTTCCCTTTTAAGTTATCTTATCGGATTGAGTCTTTAATGATTTGAGAACACTTGATGTATGTCTTGTCGTGCGTATCTGTGGTTATAATGGGATATCACGTGATTCACTTGATGTATGTTTTGGTGACCAACTTGCGGGTTCCGCCCATGAAATTATGCATAGGGGTTGGCACACGTTTTCATCTTGATTCTCCGGTAGAAACTTGGGGGCACTCTTTGAGGTTCTATGTGTTGGTTGAATAGATGAATCTGAGATTGTGTGGTGCATATCATATAATCATACCCACGGATACTTGAGGTGACATTGGAGTATCTAGGTGACATTAGGGTTTTGGTTGATTTGTGTCTTAAGGTGTTATTCTAGTACGAACTCTAGGGTTGTTTGTGACACTTATAGGAATAGCCCAACGGATTGATTGGAAAGAATAACTTTGAGGTGGTTTCGTACCCTACCATAATCTCTTCGTTTGTTCTCCGCTATTAGTGACTTTGGAGTGACTCTTTGTTGCATGTTGAGGGATTGTTATATGATCAAATTATGTTATTATTGTTGAGAGGACTTGCACTAGTGAAAGTATGAACCCTAGGCCTTGTTTCCAAGCATTGCAATACCGTCTACGCTCACTTTTATCATTAGTTACCTTGCTGTTTTTATATTTTTAGATTACAAAAACCTTTATCTACTATCCATATACCACTTGTATCACCATCTCTTCGCCGAACTAGTGCACCTATACAATTTACCATTGTATTGGGTGTGTTGGGGACACAAGAGACTCTTTGTTATTTGGTTGCAGGGTTGCTTGAGAGAGACCATCTTCATCCTACGCCTCCTACGGATTGATAAACCTTAGGTCATCCACTTGAGGGAAATTTGCTACTTTCCTACAAACCTCTGCACTTGGAGGCCCAACAACATCTACAAGAAGAAGGTTGTGTAGTAGACATCAATGAGTATCCAGATCCCGCTATTGGTTATTGGCTGGAGAGATGTCTCGGTCATGTCTGCATGATTCCCGAACCCGTAGGGTCTACACACTTAAGGTTCGATGACGCTAGGGTTTATAGGAAAAGTTTGTACATGGTTACCGAATGTTGTTCGGAGTCCTGGATGAGATCCCGGACATAATGAGGAGTTACGGAATGGTCCGGAGACAAAGATTTATATATGGGAAGTCCTTATTCGGTCGCCCGAAGTGTTCGGGGGTTTATCAGTATTGTACCGGGACCACCGAAAGGGTTCCGGGGGTCCACCTGCCCCGGAGGGCCCTATGGGCTAAATATGGAGGGAGAACCAGCCCCTAGGGCCCATGGCCCTAGGGTTTGGGGGAACCCTAAAGGGGGCGCCCCCTTGGCTTGGGGGGCAAGCCTCCCCCTTAGCTGCCGCCCCCCTCTAGATCCATCTAGAGGGGGCCGGCTGTAACACCCATGATGCGGCTATATCTCCCACGTGTCGGAGCATGACTTAGAGGCATAACCGCATTGTAGGCATGTCGCAAGAGGGGTAATCTTTACACATCCCATGTACTGAATAAGAAAGGGATAAAGAGTCGGCTTACAATCACCACTTCACACAATATATAAATATAGCATTACATCATCCAAAATACAATCAAGGTCCGACTACGGAACAAAATAAAGAAAGACAACCCTAATGCAACAGATCCCCGATTGCCCCGACTGGGCTCCACTACTGATCAACTGGAAAACGAAACAACACAACGAACACGATCTTCATCGAGCTCCTCCTTGAGCTCGGTTGCGTCACCTGCACGGTTTCAACGGCACCTGCAACTGTTTGAAGTAATCTGTGAGCCACGAGGACTCAGCAATCTCACACCCGCGAGATCAAGACTATTTAAGCTTATGGGTAGGAAAGGGGTGATGAGGTGGAGCTGCAGCAAGCACTAGCATATATGGTGGCTAACTTACGCAAATGAGAGCGAGAATAGAAGCAAAGCACGGTCGTGAACTAGAAGTGATCAAGAGTGATCCTAAAACTACTTACGTTCAAGCATAACACAAGAACCGTGTTCACTTCCCGGACTCCGCCGAGAAGGGACCATCACGGCTACACACACGGTTGTTGCATTTTAATTAAGTGTCAAGTTCTCTACAACCGGATATTAACCAATTCCCATCTGCCCACAACCGCGGGCACGGCTTTCGAAAGTTCAAAACCCTGCAGGGGTGTCCCAACTTAGCCCATCACAAGCTCTCACGGTCAACGAAGGATATTCCTTCTCCCAGGAAGACCTGATCAGACTCGGAATCCCGGTTACAAGACATTCCGACAATGGTAAAACAAGACCAGCAAAGCCACCCGAATGTGCCAACAAATCCCGATAGGAGCTGCACATATCTTGTTCACAGGGCATACCGGATAAGCAATCCGTACAACTAAAACCAACCCTCAAGTTTCCTCGAGGTGGCGCTGCAAGGGGCTCTAGTTTGGACCAACACTCAGAGGAGCACTGGCTCGGGGGTTTAAAATAAAGATAACCCTTGAGTCTGCAGAACCCAAGGGAAAAAGGCTTAGGTGGCAAATGGTAAAACCAAGGTTGGGCCTTGCTGGAGGAGTTTTATTCAAAGCGAACTGTCAAGGGGTTCCCATTATAACCCAACCATGTAAGGAACGCAAAATCAAGGAACATAACACCGGTATGACGGAAACTAGGGCGGCAAAAGTGGAACAAAACACCTGGCATAAGGCCGAGCCTTCCACCCTTTACCAAGTATATAGATGCATTAAATTAAATAAGAGATATTGTGATATCCCAACAATAACCACGTTCCAACATGGAACAAACTCCATCTTCACCTGCAAATAGCAACGCTATAAGAGGGGCTGAGCAAAGCGGTAACATAGCCAAACAACGGTTTGCTAGGACAAGGTGGGTTAGAGGCTTGACATGGCAATATGGGAGGCATGATATGACAAGTGGTAGGTATCGCGGCATAGCAATAGAGCGAGCAACTAGCAAGCAAAGATAGAAGTGATGTCGAGGGTATGGTCATCTTGCCTGAGATCCCACAAGGAAGAGGAACGAGTCCATGAAAAAGACAAACGGACGTAGTCGAACGGATCCTCACAACTCCGGAATGGAACCGAAGCTAACGAGAGAAGCAACCCGGAAAGAAGCAAACAACATAGTAAACAACCACCACATAAACATGGCATGATGCACAACCAAGTATGATGCATGTCCGGTTTAAATATGCATGGCATGGCAAAGTGCACAAGCAAAACTACAAGTTAAGTGGAGCTCAATATGCAACGAGTTGCATATTGACGGAACACCACATGACTTATTTAGTTCTCTCTCGTTTAGATACCCAACAATATTAAATTTTTTTAAACATGGCAAGAGGTGGAGCATATGAAAACTACCTATCTAGGCAAGTTTAAATGAGGCCGGTACAACAAGCAACAAGTCCGGAAAATCCTCATATGCATATTTTAAGGTTTGGTACTGTTCTGCCCTAAACATAATTTTAGAGTTATTAAACCTACAAAGTAAGTACACCATGTTAAACTAGGCAAAATTCTAGCCCATTTACATATAAAGTTTATTAGATTTGGAGCTACGGTTAGTAAGTTATGAAATAAAGCATTTTAACAAGGTAATAGGCAAAATATGTGTAAACATCATTTCAGACATTTTAAACATGATTGAGAGTGGCATATTATGAAACTACACAAAATTCTAAGCAACTTTCATATAAAGTTTGTTTTAATATGGTGCACCGTTAATTAGTTAGGATATGCATGAAGCTTAGGGAGTTTTCTGTAAAACTGTTAGTCTCTAGATAAAAGATAAAATCGCCATGGGGAAAAAACATCATGGACAGAAACTACTGGCCCAACAGCGAAAGAAGAAAAAAAACACAGGAGGCATTGGAGTTGGCCTCACCATGGGTCGTGGCCTGGATCTGGTGGGCTGGATGGTTAGAGGGGCGCGGCTGGGCCTTGCGCGAGATGCGGCCCAGGCGTGGTCGCGGTCGACCAGCGAGGAGTGGGACGAGGCGCTGGGTGAGTGAGGCGACTGGTCAACACGGGCATGACCCGTTGTGCTCTGTCGCTCGAAGCAGGGGATGCAGCGGCGGCTTGGAGCGGCTCGATGCAGCAGCAAGACAGCGGCGACCGATGTAGGAAGCAGCAGAAGAGGGAGGCCGGCGGGTGCGGAGGTCCAGCGAGTACTCCGGCGATGGGTGGCTGATCCGGGCGATGGCGTGGCGCGAGGGCGTTCTTCCTTGGAAAGAGGCGAATGCGACGGGAACCTTCAGGAGCTCCATGGACGGCAGGCTCCTGCAAAAACGGCGGTGAGAGGGTGCAGCGGCTGCAACTGTTGCTAGCGTCATGGAAGAACTCCGGCGAGGTTCGACGAGGAGGTCCGGGCGTGAGGAGAAGACCAGGACGGCGGGGAAGAGGCTGGGACAGAGCGGGACTTGCAGCAGCAGCTGTCGTGGTTCTAAGCCTGACAGTAGAGTGGGGTGTAGGTATGGAGAGGCAAGGTCCTAGCTATGGAGAGGTTGTAAACACAAGGGATGTACGAGTTCAGGCCCTTCTCGGAAGAAGTAATAGCCCTACGTCTCGGAGCCCGGAGGCGGTCGAGTGGATTATGAGTATATGAGTTACAAGGTGCCGAACCCCTCTACCTGTGGAGGGGTGTGGCTTATATAGAGTGCGCCAGGACCCCAGCCAGCCCACGTAGGAGAGGGTTTAAGGTGAGTTAAGTCTGGGGCGTTACTGGTAACGCCCCACATAAAGTGTCTTTACTATCATAAAGCCTACTTTATTACAGGCCGTTGCAGTGCAGAGTGCCTCTTGACCTCCTGGTGGTCGAGTGAGTCTTCGTGGTCGAGTCCTTCAAGTCAGTCGAGTGAGTCCTTCGTTGGTCGACTGGAAGGTGACCTCTTCTAAGGGTGTCCTTGGGTAAGGTACTTAGATCAGGTCCATGACCCTACCCTAGGTACATGACCCCATCATTAGCCCCCGAATGGATTGAGGCTTCGAGTGAGGAAGGAGTTGATGTCGTTTTCGATTAACTTTTGCGCTCTGGTCGTGCGTTGTTCTGGACCAAAGAATCTCTTCGTCGACAGTGAGCAACTTGTCTTCAGTCGACTCGATCCATTCTCTTCTTTCGTCGAGTGATCTTTCGGGCTTCGACGATCTCCGAGCGACGGATCGCGGGAAACCCCGCATCTGACAGACTGATCTGCTGTTCGCGGATTCCGCGGGATGCGAAATTTGGGGACGCGCGCGAAGCGGAGTGGACCGCGACGTTCGGATGGGACGGGACATAGATGCCTCGATCCCCGCGCCGCTTTCTTCGCCACGTATCCCGTCGGCATAACTGTTCCTGGATATGATTAGATCGACCGGGCCCACCTGTCATCCACTCGGAAGGGACCTTATAAATGCGCCCGGCGAGGATTTCTGTACTGTGCCTCAGCATTCTCTTTCTCTCTGCTCCCTTCGTCCCCGTCCAGCGCGCTCGCTCTCGCCCCCGCACAACTTCCCCACGCGCATCTCGCCGGCAACCATGGCCAAGGAGAAGACGGCGGTGCTGGAACGTGCGAAGAAGGCGTCGGCGTCGGAGAAGGCGAAGGGGAGATCTACCAGCCGCGGCGGGTCTTCGTCCAGATCCCGCCTGCCGAAGGGCTGGGTCCAAGGGGACTGGATCCAGTCGACCATCACAGAGAAAGATCTCCTCGACATGGCCAACGAGGGCTTGATCCCTCATGGAGCTGCGAGGCTTCCGGGGAAGGAGTGGCAGCCCCAGCCAGAAGAGGGTGAGTGCGTGCTTTTGGCCACCCATGTTGATCGTGGATTTTGTTTGCCGCCGAGTATTTTCTTCCGTGGCTTCTTGAACTTCTTTGGAGCGCAGCTCCACCACTTTACCCCAAATTCTATCGCCTATCTTGCCGCGTTCGTGTCTATGTGTGAGGGTTTCCTGGGCTGTCGACCGCACTGGGGTTTGTTCAAGCATATATTCACGTGTCGCTCTCAGACCGTGAAGAAGGCGAGCCCAGGCGATGAAAGGACCCGAGTCGTCCAAATGTGTGGGGGTCTGGGCATCCAGGTGAGGAATAAGAGCACCTTCCCGTCCATGACCTTTCCCGAGTCAGTCAGAGGCTGGCAGTCGACCTGGTTCTACTACCAGGACCAGTCAACGCCGGGGCAGTCGAGTGGACTCCCACAGTTTACCATGGACCGAGTGAACAAGCCCTCCTCTCTGAAGTTGATTCCGGAGGAGAAAGCTGACGTGAAGATGTTGATGGAGCGCGTGGTGCAGTTGGTTCGGGAGGGAGTGACGGGCATGGACCTCCTGGAGGTCTTCCTCAGGCGTCGCATCCAGCCCCTTCAGTTCCGGAGCCACTGCATGTGGTTGTACTGTAGGACTGAAGACGAGACTCGAGTCCATCCAGAAGCAGTCGACGATGTCACTCTGGAAAGATGGATGGTAGCCTTTACCGGAAACAAGGATAACCCACGCGGAGCCAGAAGGATTCCTCCACTCGACCACAACAGCGATCCAAACAAGGTACATTTGCTCTGCTCTCCACTGTGTTCTTGTCGCATTCATTTCTGTTTATCCTGCCGACTGGTCGACTGATCCTTGTCTTGATATCTGCTAGGCTCTCACCGAGCTGTACTCGATGCCCAATGGGGCACAAGCTCCGACTGAGGAGGGTGAGGTGAGTGGGGGCGAGAGCTAGGAAGAGGAGGAATGGGACTCGGACGTTGCAGAGGATGATGACGACGATGATGATGATGGCGGTGATGAAGATGACGTTGAGGACGAGGAAGAAGAGGAGGATGAGGTCGTACCACCGCGCTCAGAAAGGCGGTCGAAACTTGTCCACGACCCTTCGACTGAATGTGGCAAGGGGGTTGCAACCGTTGTTCAGTCGACCAAGCGCCCTCGGACCACCTCTCCGGTGCCGACTGAAAAGGCGCCGAAGCAGCCCAGGGCGGCCTCGTCGAAGCCGATCAAGCTCCTGCCGAAGATGAAGGTGTCCATCCCCACCATATCAGGGTAATCGTGCTGCTTAAGTCTTCTTATTTTGTGTGAACTTTGTCTCTGGTCGACGCTGAAGTTAGTCGACTGATCCTTTGGAGTTGCAGTGCTGCTACTTCTGAAACCTCAGCCCGGGCTGATGACCACGAGATGGAGGACGCAGCAACTTCGAAACCAGGTACTGTATTCTTAACGCCGTTCTTAGTCGACTGACTCGCGATCTCTGATCCTGATTCTTCTCCGTAGCTCCACCCAATACTGTTATCAATCTCCCTGATGATGAGGAGGATGAAGAACCACTGAAGCGCAGGAGGAGTAGGAAAGCGTCCGCCAGTAAGGTGCCCCAGGATGTGACGGCGCCTGAGATTCTGATTGCGGAGGAAGAGAACACCACTCGACACACGGTGTCCTTCGCAGATCCATTGACGAGTGCTCAACAGCCCTCCCTCTTCACGACGCACCACGTCCCAGAGGACCAAGCTGGCGCGGCGAAGGAAGCGATACGCCAGGCGGGAATCATGATGGAGCAGTTAAAGACCATCCGGGATGCGAGCCAGGCAGCTTATGACGCCAGTTCTGCCCTTCAAAGCAATGTTCAGGTCAGTCGACCACTGTTTGTTCTGTTGGATATGCTACCAAAAACTTTTCCTTTCCGGAATTTATAGTAGTCACCCACTGGGTGTGTCGATTAAACTCCGTGTTAGCGGGGGCACGCTGAGTGCACCCGCTGGGTGTAGTCCGCAAGGCTAAGGTCGACTGCTGGCAGTCGGCCTTAGGCTTTATGATGTCAATCTTTCTGTCAGTCGACTATGTCGACTGGATTTCACAAACCGGTGGGGGCACGCTGACTGCACCCACTGGGTGTAGTCCCCGAGACTGTGGTCGACTGCTTGCAGTTGATTACAGTCTTAAAGAATACATTTCTCTTTTTTTTTGAGGTCGACTGGTCGACTTTGTCTTCAACAGAATTAGTGGGGGCACGCTGAGTGCACCCACTCGGTGTAGTCCCCGAGACTACGGTCGAATGCTTGTATTCGGCTGTAGTCTTAGAAACGTGTGTTTTTTCCTTTTTCACTCGGAAGTGAATTATATTTGACATTTAGTCGATTGGTTCTTCGCAGAACTCTTGTGATCTTGTGGCTCCCTACTCTGAGCTGGAAAACAAGCACACTCAACTCGAGCTGAGCTTGAAGCTGGTTCAGGAGAAGCTGACGAAGGCAAAGGAGGAGACCGAAGGTATGTTTGGTGAGATCCTGACGACTGTTTTTCCCCTTGCTTGTTTCAAAATCTGATCTTGCTGTAACTTGCAGGTAAGGTAAGGGAGGCCCAACAGAAGAAAGACCTCGAACTAGCTGAGAAGATCAAGCTTGCTGACGAGAAGTTAGCTTCAGTCACCAAGCTTGAACAAGACAATACCAATCTGAAAGCTGCTCTTGGGATCGCCAACAAGGAGGTCAGTCGACTAAAAACTGATAAAGCTGCCCTGACCGACCAAGTCAGTAAGTTGACTGGGAAGAAAAATGATCTGGAGGCCTTCCCGAGTGGTCTTGCCAAGAAGCTGTTTCTTATGCTTGAAGGTAAACCTCTATGCTCGGCAAACATTTCCAATTGTGGTTTTTCCATTCGACCATCCCCTTGACTTAGTGATCATCCTTGCAGAATTTTGTCAAAAATTTGAAGAAGAAACTAGCCGGCTGGAGCCAAACCTCGACCCCGTCAATTCTCCGGTGAACGACGAAGTTGCCATGGATGTTTTCCGACTGGAGTCTCGTGTTGCAGCTGTCGTGGACTATCTCGCAAGGCTGAAGGCCGCCACATCTCGCATCGACTCGACGCTCTGGCCTGAGGAGACACTTCAGAATGACCTTGAGTCGCTGATGGCCCGCTTGAACACGATCCCTGGTCGAGTGCAGGAATGGAAGAAGTCCTCGGCTCGGTGTGGTGCAGATGTTGCTCTGTGTCTGGCCCGAGTCCACTGTAAAGATGCGCGAGAAGAGAAGCTGGCGGCCCTTCGGGTGGCCAACACCAAGAAACACGACTTCAGGTCCTTTATGGAAACTTTCCTTGCAGCTGCCACTCGGATCGCCGACGGAATCGACCTTGATGAATTCGTTGCACCTTCCAGCCCTCCACAGGAGGGGTAAAAAACTTCTTCTGGCTCGACGCTTTAAATTTGCCTCGGTATGCCGAGTGGAATTGTAACCGATAAACCTTAACAGGCTTAATGCCTGAGCACTTTCGGTTCCTTTAGATATCGATTCAAACTTGAATTTGGTGCTTGAATACGATTGCCTTTGGCTCGGAATGTCTTTTGCAGGTTTGAAGCAAGGCGCCTTTACTGTAATCGACTTATTCTTTAGTCCACTTAGGCGAGCAGTGGGCTGCGGCTAAGCCTCCGAGTGGAAGCCCGACTTACCACTCGGTAGGATTTCTGTAACTTAGACGAGCACTGGGCTGCAGCTAAGCCCCCGAGTGAGAGGTTTACTCTTCACTCGGTAGGATTTTGATAACTTAGGCTAGCACTGGGCTGCAGCTAAGCCTCCGAGTGAGAGGTTTGCTCTTCACTCGCTAGGATTTTTATAACTTAGGCGAGTGCTTGGACTGCAGCTAAGCCTCCGAGTGAGAGGGTTGCTCTCCACTCGGTAGGATTTTTGTAACTTAGGCGAGTGCTTGGACTGCAGCTAAGCCTCCGAGTGAGAGGGTTGCTCTCCACTCGGTAGGATTTTTGTAACTTAGGCGAGTGCTTGGACTGCAGCTAAGCCTCCGAGTGAGAGGGTTGCTCTTCACTCGGTAGGATTTTTGTAACTTAGGCGAGTGCTTGGACTGCAGCTAAGCCCCCGAGTGAGAGGCTTGCTCTTCACTCGGTAGGATTTTTTACAACTTAGGCGAGCACAGGGCTGTAGCTAAGCCCCCGAGTGAGAGGGTTGCTCTTCACTCGGT
>NC_041392.1:444829039-444841530 GCF_002162155.2 Triticum dicoccoides
ACTTAGGCGAGTGCTTGGACTGCAGCTAAGCCCCCGAGTGAGAGGGTTGCTCTTCACTCGGTAGGATTTTGATAACTTAGGCGAGTGCTTGGACTGCAGCTAAGCCCCCGAGTGAGAGGCTTGCTCTTCACTCGGTAGGATTTTTTACAACTTAGGCGAGCACAGGCCTGCAGCTAAGCCCCCGAGTGAGAGGGTTGCTCTTCACTCGGTAGGATTTTTGTAACTTAGGCGAGTGCTTGGACTGCAGCTAAGCCCCCGAGTGAGAGGCTTGCTCTTCACTCGGTAGGATTTTTTACAACTTAGGCGAGCACAGGGCTGCAGCTAAGCCCCCGAGTGAAAGTCTGGCTTACCACTCGGTAGGATTTTGATAACTTAGGCGAAACGGATTCGCAGCTAAGCCTCCGAGTGAGAGTCTGGCTCACCACTCGGTAGGATTTTTACAAACTTAGGCGAAACGGATTCGCGGCTAAGTCACCCACTGAGGGGGAATTTTATTGGACAAAAATAAAAAGTGACAGAAATTATGGAGGAACTATGACACTATTATTTTGAGGTCCGTGAACTACAGAAGTACTTTATTACAACTCATCCGAGTGATAAAACTTAAGTATAAAATGGGCGGAGTAGTTCCGCGTTCCAAGCCCGGGGCTCGTCGATATTATGCTCGACGTTGTAAAGACGGTACGCCCCGTTGTGAAGAACCTTGGTGACGATGAAGGGACCTTCCCAAGAAGGAGCAAGCTTGTGTGGTTTGTGCTGATCCACTCGGAGAACTAAATCTCCTTCCTGGAAGGCTCGACCTCTCACATTTCTGGCGTGGAAACGACGCAAATCTTGTTGGTAGATGGTCGAACGGATCAGAGCCATCTCCCTTTCTTCCTCTAAAAGGTCGACTGCGTCCTGCCGCGCTTGTTCAGCCTCTGCTTCGTTGTAGATTTCAACTCGAGGAGCATTGTGGAGAAGATCACTCGGCAAGACTGCTTCAGCTCCATAGACCAAGAAGAATGGAGTTCTTCCGGTCGACCGATTAGGTGTGGTCCGCAGCCCCCAAAGCACTGAGGGAAGTTCGTCGACCCAAGCTCCAGCCGCGTGTTTGAGATCACGCATCAGTCGGGGCTTCAATCCCTTAAGAATCAGTCCATTAGCACGCTCCGCTTGTCCATTCGACTGCGGATGGGCGACTGATGCGTAGTTGACCCATGTGCCTTGGGAGTTGCAGAAATCTCTGAATTCCTCCGAGTCAAAGTGCGACCCATTATCCGTAATGATGCTGTGCGGGACTCCATATCTGAATATTAGTTCCCTGATGAAGCTAACAGCAGTACCGGTGTCAAGGTTCTTGATTGGTTTAGCCTCGATCCACTTGGTGAACTTGTCGACTGCCACCAGTACATGCGTGAAGCCACTTCGTCCTGTTCTTAAAGGACCTACCATGTCCAGTCCCCATACTGCGAAAGGCCAGACGAGTGGGATGGTCTTCAGAGCCGACGCAGGCTTGTGCGACATATTCGAGTAGAACTGACATCCCTCGCACTTATCCATTATCTCTTTTGCCATCTCATTCGCCTTTGGCCAGTAAAATCCGGCTCGGTATGCTTTGGCCACGATGGTCCGAGAGGACACATGATGACCACAGGTTCCCGAGTGGATATCATTGAGGATGAGTCGACCTTCTTCTGGTGTTATGCACTTCTGACCGACTCCAGTCGCGCTTTCTCTGTATAATTGTCCTTTGATTACGGTAAAGGCCTTAGATCGACGGACGATCTGTCGAGCCTCTTCCTCATCCTCCGGAAGCTCTTTTCTCAGGATATATGCGACATACGGAACTGTCCAGTCGGGAATGACCACCAAAACCTCCATGATCAAGTCGACCACCGCTGGGACTTCAACTTCAGTCGGATCTGTGGCACTCTTGGGCTGTGGAGTTTCTTCGGTGAAAGGATCTTCTTTGACTGACGGAGTGTGTATATGCTCCAAGAACACACCACTCGGAATGGTTTCTCTCTTGGAACCTATCTTTGCTAGATCATCAGCTGCTTGATTTTTCAGTCGGGGTATATGATGGAGCTCCAACCCCTCGAACTTCTTTTCCAGCTTCCTCACTGCACTGCAATATCCAGTCATGGCTGGGCTTCTCACGTCCCACTCTTTCATCACCTGGTTGACCACTAAATCCGAGTCGCCATAAACCATCAGGCGACGGACGCCGAGTGAAATGGCCATGCGCAACCCATATAAGAGGGCCTCATATTCTGCCTCATTGTTGGAGGAATCAAAGTGAATCTGGAGCACATATCTGAGCTTATCTCCTCTAGGGGAAACCAGGACAACCCCAGCACCGGAACCATTCAACATCTTAGAGCCATCAAAGAACATGGTCCAATGCTCCGAGTGAACTTCAATCGGCTGCTGTTGTTCAATCCACTCGGCGAGGAAATCTGCTATTGCCTGGGACTTAATGGCTTTCTTTGCCTCAAACTTGATATCAAGGGGAAGAAGTTCAATCGCCCATTTGGCCACTCGACCAGTTGCATCTCTGTTGTGCAAAATCTCTGATAGTGGAGCGTCGCTGACGACTGTGATGGAATGATCAGAAAAATAATGAGCAACCTTCTTTGTGGTCATGTATATTCCATACACAAGCTTCTGATAATGAGGATATCTCTGCTTGGATGGAGTCAAGACTTCAGACAAATAATACACTGGGCGCTGAACTTTGAGAGCTTTTCCTTCTTCTTCCCGCTCGACCGTAAGCATAGTACTGACGACTTGTCCTGTGGCTGCGATATAGAGCAACAGAGGCTCTTTGCTGATTGGAGCAGCAAGCACCGGCTGGGTGGAGAGCAGAGCTTTTAGCTCGGCAAACGCTGCATCAGCTTCTGGAGTCCACTCGAACTTGTCTGTCTTCTTCATCAGTCGGTAAAGAGGCAATGCCTTTTCACCGAGTCGTGAGATGAATCGACTTAATGCGGCCAAGCATCCAGTAAGCTTCTGGACATCGTGCACTCGCACAGGGCGTTTCATTCGGAGAATAGTGCCAATCTTCTCTGGGTTAGCGTTGATTCCCCGTTCGGAAACGAGAAAACCGAGTAACTTGCCACCAGGAACTCCAAATGTGCACTTTGATGGATTGAGCTTGATATCATATCTTCTGAGGTTGGCAAATGTTTCGGCGAGATCAGCGAGCAGGTCGGAACCTTTTCGTGACTTGACAACGATATCATCCATATATGCTTCCACATTCCGACTGATTTGAGTGAGTAGACACTTCTGAATCATTCGCATAAATGTGGCTCCGGCATTCTTGAGGCCGAATGGCATGGTGATATAGCAGAAGCACCCGAATGGAGTGATGAAAGCTGTTTTTACCTCGTCGGGTCCGTACAGACGGATCTGGTGGTACCCGGAGTAGGCATCTAAAAAAGATAGCCTCTCGCATCCCGCGGTCGAGTCAACAATTTGATCTATGCGAGGGAGAGGAAAATGATCTTTCGGGCAGGCCCGGTTGATGTGCTTGAAATCAATGCACATTCGGAGCGACTTGTCCTTCTTAGGAACCATGACGACATTAGCGAGCCACTCGGAGTGGTATATCTCTCGGATAAATCCTGCCACCAACAGTCGAGCCACTTCTTCACCAATGGCTTTTCTCTTCTGGACGGCGGACCGCCGAAGATGCTCTTTGACTGGTTTCGCAGATGAGTCGACTCTTAGGCGATGCTCAGCCAGTCCCCTGGGAACACCTGGCATGTCAGCGGGCTTCCATGCAAAAATGTCCCAGTTCTCACGGAGGAACTGGATGAGCGCTTCTTCCTATTTTGGGTCGAGTGTTGTGGAGATGCGGGTCGGAGCCGCATCGGGGTCGGTCGGGTGAATGTGAACAGGCTTCGTCTCACCGGACGACTGGAATGCAGACTCTGTGGCGGGTTTCTTTGATCGCAGCAAGTCACTCGGATCTGCGTTTTGCTTGTATTCCTCGAACTCGACCGCTGTCACCTGGGAATCGGCAATCTTGGAGCCCTTCTGAAAGCACTCTTCTGCCTTTTTCCGATCACCGGTGACAGTGATCACTCCTTTGGGGCCGGGCATCTTCAATTTGAGGTATACGTAACATGGTCGAGCCATGAACCGTGCGTAAGCTGGTCTCCCCAAAATGGCATGATATGCACTCTGAAAATCCACGACCTCAAACGTCAACTTTTCTTTGCGAAAATGTTTCGAATCACCAAACACCACGTCCAAAGCTATTTGGCCGAGTGACTCGGCTTTCTTCCCTGGTATAACTCCATGAAAGCTCATGTTACTAGTGCTCAGTCGGGACATCGGAATGCCCATTCCTTTTAGTGTGTCTGCATACAACAAATTCAGCCCGCTTCCACCATCCATCAGCACTTTTGTCAGTCGAGTGCCTTCGACAACTGGATCGACCACCAAAGCTTGCCTCCCAGGGGTGGCAATATGAGTCGGGTGATCAGATTGGTCGAATGTGATGGGTATTTGAGACCATTTCAGATAATTTGCTTTTGCTGGGGCGACCATGTTCACCTCTCGGTTAATGACCTTCAGTCGACTCCTGCTTTCACATCTGCAAAGATCATCAAAGTGGAGTTGATATGCGGATATCCTTCCTCACTGTCCTCCTTGTCTTCAGCCTTGTCCGACTCCTTCTCCTTGTCCTTAGACTGTTTTCCCTGAAACTGCTGGATCA
Source organism: Triticum dicoccoides (assembly GCF_002162155.2). NCBI lineage: Eukaryota > Viridiplantae > Streptophyta > Magnoliopsida > Poales > Poaceae > Triticum > Triticum dicoccoides. Next base: position 444,833,751 of record NC_041392.1, read on the forward strand.
GGAGTCGACATTGGCGAGTGGTGTGCTTCGGGTAGATGATATTCCCCTCTTCGTCTTTCTTCGTGTGGATGTGACATGGCATATCCATTACGTCGTTCCCTTCTTTATCCTTTACCTTCTTGGGGTTCCAGGATCCTTTTGGTTTCCCCTTAAACTTTCCCTGAGTCACGGCCAGAGCCTCTCCAGGAGCTACCGGTTCAGCCTTCCGCTTCTGTTTCCGACTGGTGTTTCCTTTTTCCGACTGACTCGGCTTGTGCTTGCCGCTTCGGAGTCGGTCTTCTTCTTCGCCGTTGGCGTACTTGGTAGCAATCTCCATCATCCGACTCAAGGTCATGTCACCGGTTCGACCAAACTTCAAACTCAGTTCTCTGTTCTTGACGCCATCTTTGAAGGCGCAGACTGCCTGATGATCAGACACATTCTCCACAGTGTGGTGCAAAGTGATCCACCTCTGAATATACTCTCTGAGAGTCTCATTAGCCTTCTGCACGCAGACTTGCAACTCTGTCAATCCAGCTGGTCGCTTGCAAGTTCCTTCAAACGTTCTGATGAACACTCGGGACAAATCTTCCCAAGTGTAAATGCTGCTAGGAGGTAATTGAGTCAACCACGCCCTGGCAGAACCTTCCAGCATGAGGGGCAAATGCTTCATGGCCACCTCATCGTTCCCACCACCAATCTGAACTGCCACTCGGTAGTCTTCAAGCCAAGTTTCAGGCTTAGACTCACCAGTGAACTTGCTGACTCCTGTTGCCAACCTGAAATTGGGAGGGATAACTGCGGCTCTGATAGCTCTACTGAAACATTCAGGACCAGAAACATGCACTCGACTGCTTGTGGGCGCATCTCTGTCGAGTCCGCCCCGATGGGCTCTGTTCCGGTCGACCAAACCTTGCACGATAATGGATCGCGCGTCAAAGCCTGGTTCTCTCGGGTCGATTGGAACCCTTCGCCCTGTACTGTACTGACGCCTGTCATCTTGCTGCCGAGGAGCGTAAGACCCACCCCTCGGAGGGGAATGGGGCACTCGACGCCTATCATCTCGGTCGAGTCGGCCACCATATTGGCCTCGCTGATTCTCGTGCCCCTCATGCCGCGGAGGCGATCTGGGGCTGTGAGCCGACTGAACCGTATTCGCAGTGACGGATCGACTGCGAATTCTGTTGCGCGACTGAGACACGGCTGAATTCTGATCTCCTGCTGCCCGAAGCAGATCCCTGATCTGCAGCAAACCTCTGCCAGCTTCCGACTGCGAAGGCTGGATGGACTCTGCTATACGGGTCGCAGCTGCTAAATTCTGGATTGGGGTTCGATATACCTGAGTCGGCGGGAAGAGTTGGCGTCGACTGGTGTCGGGAACTCGTTGCCGCGCGCGCTCGTCGAGTGCTCGCTGAAGATTCTCCAGTCGAGTGCGTTCGGCCAAATTGGCCAGACGTGCCTCCTCCAAGGCACGAGCCTCGGGGGTTTCTCCTGCGATGGGAGTACGCAGGGCATCCACGTTCCTGCGGCGAAGTTCCTCTCTTTGCAGAGAGTCGAGTGGCTCGGGCTGGTACACTTCGTGGCCTCGTGCGGGGTCGCCTCCGTCACCTGCTCCACCATCACGGGCGAAGCCAGGGGGACTGCGGGGCCCGTCGACCATCAAGATTTCCGCCGCTGGATCACTGCTACCGCACTCGGATGCAGTCCCTACGGAGCCAATTGACAGATCGAACAAGCCGTAGAGAGATTCGTCGGGCTCGATTGCCGCAACTTGAGTGGTGGCCGATTGGCGAGCCACCGCGTGCCTCACCCATCGCTGAAGCCTCGACCGGCCCGAGCGCTTGCGCTGGCGGGAGACCGGGAGGGTGGACGATGGAGGAGCCGACCGATACTGGGTCGACGGTTGCCGCAGCAGAACGCCGCGGACACATGCGCGAAAATGCGTCGCACCGCGGACGGGGAGCGCATCAACGTCGAGTGGAGCCTCCTGGAGCCACGCGGAGTCGTCGGCGATGAAGGTGAGAGTGCCGAGACGGATCTCTCGACCCTCGACCAAAACTCCAGCAGACACCATGATGAAAGTACTCGGAAGAATCGCAACTTCTCCACAAAAATCGCTAAAACACCTGCCCCATGGTGGGCGCCAACTGTCGTGGTTCTAAGCCTGACAATAGAGTGGGGGGTAGGTATGGAGAGGCAAGGTCCTAGCTATGGAGAGGTTGTAAACACAAGGGATGTACGAGTTCAGGGCCTTCTCGGAAGAAGTAATAGCCCTACGTCTCGGAGCCCGGAGGCGGTCGAGTGGATTATGAGTATATGAGTTACAAGGTGCCGAACCCCTCTACCTGTGGAGCGGGGTGGCTTATATAGAGTGCGCCAGGACCCCAGCCAGCCCACGTAGGAGAGGGTTTAAGGTGAGTTAAGTCTGGGGCGTTACTGGTAACGCCCCACATAAAGTGTCTTTACTATCATAAAGCCTACTTTATTACAGGCCGTTGCAGTGCAGAGTGCCTCTTGACCTCCTGGTGGTCGAGTGAGTCTTCGTGGTCGAGTCCTTCAAGTCAGTCGAGTGAGTCCTTCATTGGTCGACTGGAAGGTGACCTCTTCTAAGGGTGTCCTTGGGTAAGGTACTTAGATCAGGTCCATGACCCTACCCTAGGTACATGACCCCATCAGTAGCGGCGGGGCATGGCAGCACGGACTTGGCGGCGGTGAACGAGCGCGAGGCAAAGGAGGCAGGCATGGCGCCGCGCTCTGTTACAGCATGGGAACGAGCGGGCGATGCGGTGCTCCGGCGAGGAAAAGGAGGGCGCCATGGCCTACTGTAGCTCCTGCGTGAAGAACACAGGGAAAGGGAGAGAGTTTAGCAACGGGAGAGAGGGGGATGGCGAGGGGGAGGCTAGGGACGGCGAGGCTTGGCCTGGTCGTGGTCATGGTCGCCGGAGGGCGCGTTGGATCGAGAGGAGCGGCGAGCTCGAGGGAGCGAGAGGTTCGCGGGGCCTCTGCTTGCCGGAGGTTGGGAGTGAGGCTACGGGCGTGAACGACGCCGGGGATGGGGATGGCGCGGGCATGCCGAGAGACGGCCGGATCCGCGGGCGCGTCCAGAGTCGGTGAGGGAGGTGGAGGGATTTGGTTGGCCGATGGATGAATTCGAGGAGAGGTGGAGGATTGGCTACGGGATCAGGATGGATCCCGAGGAAGAAGAGGGGTGGTTGACTGGCGGCGGCGGGGATTGGACATGGGGTGGGTCCCTAGAAATTAGGTTTTGGTCTGATTTGGAAAGAGGTGGTCTATTTATAGGGAAAAAAGAGTAGGTTTGGACCCTCCGATCGAAATTGGACGGTCGAGAATAAATAGGTTTGGAAGTCCAAATAACAAAATGGAGATGTTTTATAGATGTTAGGGGATGATCCGGACCCATCGGTGACGATTGTCCGGGTCGGGTTCGGGGAAGTTTCGGACGCGCGAGAGGAGACTATGCTCTGAGCAAGGAGGGGTTTCGGGGCCTGGCGGTGGACTGTGAGGAAGGGCTTGGGCTGAGAGTAAAGAGGGGGAATGCAGCCCGGCGACTGTTTCCGGAGACCGAAAACGTCCGACGATTTGACCGACTATAATGTCGCTATAGTTATCCGTTGGGGCATCAAACGATCTCCAAATGCGATGAAATTCGGCGGGCGACCTACTGACAACAAAACAACATCGCACGCCAACTTTCATCCCATTCCGAGAACATTTCCCAGCCACTTATAAAATACTATTTCGGACGTGCCGCGGGCGCGTGCAAGTGTGTCTGGGCTCAGAACGGACAACGGAAAGAACGAGGAGACCGAGACGGATGAAAGTTTCGAAAACATGATGATGCAATGCACATGATGACATGAAAAGATGCGACACGCAAGCAAAAGACAAGGCAACAACAGCGAATAACTGGAAGACACCTGGCGCAACGGTCTCGGGGCGTCACACCGGCCCCCCTCTCCCTTGCCCCTATAAATAGAGGGGAGGTGGGAGGGCAGCCGCACCACATACAAGGCGCAGCCCTCCCCCTCCGCAACACCTCCTCCTCCTCCTGCGACGCTTGGCGAAGCCCTGCCGGAGTACCACGCTCCTCCACCACCACCACGCCGTCGTGCTGCTGCTGGACGGAGTCTTCCCCAACCTCTCCCTCTCTCCTTGCTGGATCAAGGCACGGCAGACGTCACCGGGCTGCACGTGTGTTGAACACGGAGGCACCGTTGTTCGGTGCTTAGATCGGATTCGGCAGCGATCTGAATCGCTTCATGTACGACTCCTTCATCCGCGTTCTTGTAACGCTTCCGTTTCGCGATCTTCAAGGGTATGAAGATACACTCCCCTCTCTCTCGTTGCTAGCCTCTCCATAGATTGATCTTGGTGATGCGTAGAAACTTTTTAATTTCTGCAAAGATCCCCAACATGAACAAGGGTAGAAATTGTACACCGTGTCTTTTGATGCCAATGCCACTCACGGGCGGGCCGGTGATATTGTCAAGGGAGGCACAAAACTTGTTGCACTCTAGTTGGATGAAGGCCCACCTCTTTTGGATTGAAATGTCAATACGGTCACTTTCAAATTTGTAGGGATCAAACCTGCGACATTCATGGAAGTATGCATGTCCCCTCTTCCAAAATGTTGTTCCTTTTTGCTAGGCGTCGGTTTTGGAATCTTGTCCAATTTTCATCCAAGCTCTGCAAATTAGCTTGTCATCATCCTTCGTGTATGCTCCCGTCCTATCGCTTTGCTACCTTTTTTGTGCATTGGCTTGATGCAATAGCTCATCATGAAACAATGGCTCATCGTCGATGTCGACACCGTCATGGTCTTGACTTTCTTGGCCTTGGGTGTCTTGGCCGAGGTGGTCGTGGCGGTCTTGGCCTTGGGTGTCTTGGTCGTGGTCGTCTTGGCTTTGAGTCTCCTCGATATCGTACCCTAGGCCACCCTCATTGATAATCTCCTCCATGAATGCCAGGTCGTCCATCGTCGGGGTCTACATATCAACAAACAACTTGCGGGCATCGGGTAAGTTGCCTGTGAGGATGGCACGTGGGCGCTTCCTTTGCGTTCCAATGGACTGGCCGACAACGGGGGTGGCATTGAGATCAAGGGGTGGCACCACCGAGACGATTGGCACAAAGTCTCCCGTTACTCGTGAGCGGTCCCCGGGCTATGTGGATAAGCGGGACGATGTCGAGTCGTGTCCGGGACGGTACCCATACATCGGCGGCGGCATTGGCGTGCGTGGCAACTCCGGAAGCTTTGGCAGACGGGCTGCCAACAAGCCTGTGCTGGCCGTCATGGTGGTGGCGGCAAGAAGGGTCGCCTCTTGGTACTGTAGAATGAGGAAGGCATGTTGTGCGGCCTTGGCGACGAGGGCATTGCTCTCCGCAGCGGTGCCCTGGCCTGAGCAACTGCGGCTAGGGCGGTGGCGGCTTCTTTTTCCGCCTTCTCCTTCCTCCTCCGTCTAGCCCTCTTTGTCGTCTCGGCGGCAGTCTCTTCCGCGCTGCGCACCTTCTTCGGCCTCTTCGGCCCAACGGCGATGGTGTCAGCCCGGAAGGGGGCGACGGCGGGGTTGGGCGCGTCGGCCATGGTACGAGGGCGGAAGGGTTTTGGAAGAGAGTGGCGTACTAGTGTGCCAGAGACGGACATGCCAGAGGAGGACATGAAGAGGATCCCGTGAGCGTCCGATGCGTGTTCACGCACACACAAACCCAGCCCAGACCAGAAATGGGTCCAATGAACATTCATCCTTTTGCGTCGACGCGTTGATCCGTGTTTCTTATCCGTTGGACCTGACGGACATAAGAGGACCAAATGAATCGGCACATTGGAGTTGGCCTGATACAGGGCGAGGAGCTGGTCCAGCGTGTACGCAAAGAATCAGACATGACGGTCAGTGTCGTCCTTGTATGGCTGCCTCCGGTAGTAGCGCGCCGAATGGAGCCACACTCAACACAAAGACCCAGTGGGCGAATTCGTATGCATCGCCGCGCTTGCATCCGCCCTTGCGGAAGTCCGGCCACGTCGTGCCAGAGTAAGCAGTGCCGGCTCGGGTCCCTCCACCGCGCGCGCACGTAGCTAGCCGAGCAACCGTATGTTAGCTGATTGATTTTTCTAGTCAACCCAAGCAGGCCGTTTCCACTTGAAAATTATATGTAATTCAACTACCAGACTTTGGTCTATTCATGTCTAACAAGACGAACATCGATGTTGCCATAATTCTAGTCACAACGTCTGTTTGACAGATTTGTTGCTTATGCAAAAATTAACCAAGTATAACATCTTAGGCTGTGTTTGATAACAAAGTACTGCAAAAACCGCAGTATTTTATTCTGTTGGCATAAGATACCCAGTATTGGCATACCAAATCATGCATCAAACCGTCGCTTGCTGCTCTAGGTGAGACCCGCACACCCCGCCGCTTGCTGCTCCGGTATCAACGGCCACGCTAGCCGTCGCCCTCCGCTCGGGAGGCGGCGCCACCAAACCGTCGCTGCCGGCCCCGGTTGCGACGGCCACCCCAGCTGAGGTGTGCACGGTCGTGTCGCAGGAGTGTTTGACCCATTCCGACCGCCACTTGTTTCTCGTCGCCGCCGGCTGGTATCTCCCCTTCCTCAAGTTTCTCGTTGGTGCCCAGGTTTGCAGCAGCTCAGCAGCGTTCGCCTTGATGCATGCTGGCCTTTTTGCGTAGTAGTCTAGCGCCTCTGCTATCGTCTGGTAGCCTTTCCTTGTTGTTGTTGCACCCCTCCTCCATCTGCATGTCGTCGCCCTGTTTCTTGCTCTGATTGTCGCTCGGGTGGATCGTGCGCGCCCCATGGAGGGCTTGCGCTTCCAGGATGCTATGCTGGCAAGGTATGGTTGCGGCACTATTGAGGCCGTTGCTGGTCGGTGTAGGCCAGCCGGAGTGCTCGCCGTAGTGTTGAACGACGGCGTCTTCCTCTCGCCGGAGTTCTTTGCTTCTCTCCTGGTCAGCTGGTTCGGTGGCTTTGCCAACGGCTATGCCGTCCGGGCCCAGCGGTCTGGTTGTTTCTTTTTTCGGGTTGCGCATGCGTGTATCGCCAAAGAGATCGTGCTCCGCGATTCTTGGAGGTCCGGTTTGCTCCACGTCAAGATGTCGCTTTCTGACTTGGACCCTGGTTGTATCCCTCTGACTGATCCTCGGACGGTTGCGCGTGGCCCGGTCTGGGCTGCCAACTCCATGCTGCCGTCGCTGCTTGGCCCGGCTCCGAGGTTGGGTCACGTTGTTGGTCGGGTGCAATCGATTGATATCCCGCCACAGGCGGCCCGTGCCCAGGTTTTCGGGGGGTCTGGTGCGGATCTGCATGCCTTGGGGGCCGAGAGGGCGCTTGACCTCCCCGTGCGTAATCAGGTGCCTGGCCTTAATCCGCCATGTTTACCGGTGTCGTCGCCCGCTGGCCAATCGTCTGCCTTGCTTTGCCCCCCTCCCCCCGCTGATCCCCCCTGTCCCGCTCTGCCGCCCGGTCAGGGCCCCGTTGTCCATGCATGCGTTGGCACCCGTCCTGCGTCCTTCAGAGACGCCCTGGTCTCGGGTTATGCCCCATCACCTGCAGCCGCGTGCTCATCTGCGCCAAATCACCTTTTTCGATTTGGTAAGCCAAGAGACCTCCACCTACGTTGTTTCCGATGCCTCGCGTATAGCCATCTCAGGAAGGATTGTAGGGATTCGGCTGTTTGTTGGCTTTGTAGAAGAGTTGGCCACCTTAGTTTTCAACGTGCTTTGCGTTCCCTGAGCTCTAGCCCTAGGCCTCCCTCCTCCCAGGCTTC
>NC_041392.1:444841677-444893297 GCF_002162155.2 Triticum dicoccoides
GCCATCCAACCCTAGCCCCCCCTCCTCTCTCTTGCTAACCTTGCCCTCCCCGTCGCCCCTTCCCGTCGCTCCTATGGAGCCTGTGGTTCGCGGCCGCCCCACCTCGCTCGACGTCCACTACCCCATGGTTCCCGACCAAAACACCCTTGGCTGCCTTGTCAACATCTCCCCGCCCCGGCCCAGCTTTCTCCCCTGGCTCAGGAGGGTCTTCCTGCAGCGGCTGGGCATCTCCGCCGTGCGCTTCGCAGGCTCTACGGTGGGCACTGTCTTCGTCGTGTTCCAGCGCGAGGAGGAGCAAGTGGCTGCCCTCCGGGCTAGCCCGCTGTACGTTGGCTCCCACATCGTGTGTATCCTGCCGCACAATGTGGGGGACAATGCCTTCGCCTTCTCCTTCAAGCATGTCGTCAACCTCTCGCTGAAGAAGCTTCCCCCAGAGCTCTGGAACAGGCGGGGTGTCGCTGCATCCATCGTTGGCTTCGCCAGCATCTTGCGGGTGGAGCACGCCTGCCTTTACGGCAGCGAGTTCTCGAGCATCTTCGTGCTAGTCAAGGTTGAAGCTCTCCAGCACATTCCGCATCACCTCGCTTTCCACCGGGTGGATGGCGATGGTGCGTACGCCGACGTCCTTATTAATGAGGTCTGGGACGTGGCCCGTTCCCTCGGTGATCCCTCAGCGCCGCCGCAACCCCCGCTTGGATCGTTTGACGGCGAAGACGGCGGCTCAGGCTTTGGAGGAGGCGGTGCCTTGCCGCGCACGCTTCTGCGCCAAGGCCGCGCGCGTGCACGAGGGGTCAGCTCTGCCGTTGGGCCGTCGGCCGACGAGGACGGCATGGCCACTCGTGCATATCGGGCCTTCCTTTACCCGCTCATTGCCACTCCCGACGACCTCATGGCCATGCTGCAGCTCTCCGTCAAGCCCAAGTTAGTCAAGTGTGCCCCTTCTACCTCCCCACGGCCGAGAAGATCGCGCATGAAGATGAGCACGGGATTGCCTTCGCTCTGTTCTGCTTGCGATGGATGCTCCCAAGCCTCGCGTCATCGTTTCCTTCGACCCCGAATCCATGGCGTTCTCCTTCAAGCTTGAGCTCAGCCATTGCCGTACTGCTGCTGGAGTCATCCCAGTGCGGGCGGTTGCGGTAGACGATGGCTACTTTCCGTCCTTCGACCTCTGCTCCGATCTGCTGGCGCGGGAGAGCTGCCGTTCCTTGTTGTTCAAGTTCTGCCAGAAGCGGGTGACGGCAGGGCCTGTGCTCGAGCCCTGCCTCTCCTGCCTGTAGTGGAGAGCCGGCACTCGCCCAAGCCGGTTGTGCCTGCTGGGCTTTTGCCTGCTGCGGGTCCGCTTCTCTCGTTTGGGGAGGCCGCGGTCCTGCCGGGGGATGCCTACTTCTCCGTCTAGGCCTGTGTCCAGGCCCACGTGGTTCTGGCCACTAGGGCCATCTGCTCCCGGCCCATCAAGCATCTCCCCCCTAACGGTGATGGACTGTTGCCCTACGGCCATTTATCGCCCGTGGTGGCCACGGATCTCAGGCACGGGGCGTGTGCGCTGCTCCGCTCTCAGGTGGCGGCGGCCTTCTGTAGCTGTCGAGCGCCGCCCCTCCAGCCCGGCATGGGTGACCAGCTTTCCTCACCGCCCACGCTGCAGCTGCTGGATCCAAGCTCTGCGGTGGCCGGCTCGTCGCGGTTGGCTACTGGCTTGAAGGGGGCGCCCCTGGATCTGATGGCCACGCCTCCTCCCTTCGCCGGTAGTGCTCTGGCCGAGGCCCCCTCCGGCTTGCTGCTGTCTGCGTCGGATGGTGCGTGGGGTGTCGGGTCAAGCCGGTCGGCTGCCGCGCTCCCCCCTTCTCCGCGCCGCAGCGCCAGCATTCTCAAGCTGTACGACGGGGAGCGGGTTGGCTCCGTCGAGCGGGCGTCCAAGAGGAAGGCTAGAGCTGCGGGATCCTCTTCCAGCTTTGGCTCTGCTACGGGGAGGCTCTCTGCTTCTCCTAGCAGCTGCCGCAAGAAGTCCAAGGTTCTGGTGGTTGCTGACCTCCTGGAGCTCCCCCTCTCCGCCACCCCGAGGCCTCTGACGAGGAGCAAGCTCAAGCAGCTGGCTAAGTGCTGCGATCTCAACGCTGATGCCATCCTCTCCCAAGCCCTGGCTCAAGACGATGCGTCCGCTGCCGTTGGGGCTGCGAGGTCTCTCCCGATCGACATTTATTCTGCTTCTTTTGTGGGTGACGGCTATGTTCATGATGAGTAGGCCTAGGATGTCTCTTGCTCGGCCCTTAGGGCTTCTCTGCCATGTACTCCCCCTGCTCTTCTCTGTAGCTGCATGTAGTTGTCGTAGTCCGCGCGTTCTGCCCCTTCCGGCTATCTACATTTCGTCTTCAGGCTGTGCCGCTCTTGCTTTCTGTTTTTCGCCGTTCGGGCGCCTCCTTCTGCATGCTTTGTGAGCTTTAGGCTCCCCTGCCTTTGCATGTTTGCTTACAGTCATGTTTCTACTCGCCTGCGAGCTGCTGTATTGCCTGTTTATCAATGAAATTACTTGACTGGAATGTTAGAGGCCTCGGAGATGAGGACAAGTGTTCTTTGGTTCGTAACGTGATAACCTCTTGTCGTCCTAGTGTGGTTTGTTTGCAGGAGACCAAACTGGAGTATATCCCTGTGAGGAAGATGGGTGCCTTCCTCCCAGCTTATTGTAAGTGCATCTAGTGCCACCCCTAGTTGGTTTTGGAGTATTGACGACAAACCTAGTTGAGGGACTAATGTGTTTCTGAGAATTGAAAGATAACACAGGTAGAAGTCCCTCATTGATTCGGTTTTCCTACCAGAGATGACCCCTAAAAATGTATGAAGACATTGATGTCAAAGGTGGTATATGAATATATTCACATTGAAGACTATGACAAAAGAGGACATCGCATGAAGCCTATGGAGCTCGAAGACTTAGATCTTTCGTAGTTCTTTTTCTTCTGTGTTGAGTCATAGAAACCACCGTACTGTTAAGTGGGGTCCAACAGAACCAGTCAGAATGACTGAAGTGATGCCTAACCAAAACCTATGTCTTCGAGTGAAGACTATGAGAGCGAATCTTGTCCAGAGTCGGACAAGTCAGCTTTGCTTGTAGCCTAAGTAAAGTTGCCGTGTGAGTTTGAAATCTGACCGTTGGAACACGTGTCAGTTCCTTAGTGACCTAGGGTCATTTCGGACAAATCAGGTCGGGTTGCCTAGTGGCTATAAATAGCCACCCCCTACAACCATAAATGGTTGGCTGCTCAGAGTTAGTATACGGCTTTTGTCGTTTGAGAGCAACCCACCTCGAAGCTTTTGAGAGAGAATTCCTTGCGAGGATAAAGCCCTAACCACCCAGAGCCAAAGAGGAGTAGGCATCACTTAAGTCTTCTTGTCTCTGTGATTTGAAGACTTATTAAACTTGAGGACTGTGAATCCTCCAGCCGGTTAGGCGTCGCGTTCTGAGCATCCAAGAGACATTATGGATCGCCGGTGAACGAAGTCTGTGAAGGTTTGGGAGTCTACCTTGAAGACTTACCAGAGTGATTGGGCGAGGTCTGTGTGACCTTAGCTCAAGGGGAATACGGTGAGGACTGGGTGTCCTGAGCTGCGTGTTCAGGACTGGGTGTCCGGGACTGTGTGTCCTCAGGTTTAAATACCTAGCCGCCCTAACCAGACGTATAGTTGTCACAGCAACTGGAACTGGTCCAACAAATCATTATCTTCAACGAGTCACTGGTTTCATCCTTCCCTTCCCTTTACTTACTGTTACTCCTTGTGAAGTCATTGTATGTTAGCACTATCTTTTGTCTTCACTGAGTGACTGCGTGTTCTGTTTGGCTTCATAATATCTTCCTACCTGATCCTTACTACATTGCTGCTATTAGTCATTGTGCTCTCACTCCATTGAATACTCGACTATGGTTTGCCTAGTGTAGTCTACCTTCCACTGCATGGTAATAGGTTTATTTCTATCGTTTGTCTTCGAAATTCCCACATTTTGAAGACTTCCATCAAAATCGCCTATTCACCCCCCTCTAGTCGATATAACGCACTTTCAATTGGTATCAGAGCAAGATACTCCCTTGTTCTGTGTGATTCGGTTTAACCACCTGGAGTTTTAGCTATGTCGACTGCAGGGATAATTAAAGTCTCCGCTGCGTGCCCCGTCTTTGATGGAACTGAATATCCCTACTGGAAGAATAAGATGCGCATGCATCTTGAAGCCATTGACGTCGACCTATGGTATGTCGTCAAGAACGGCGTTCCGAAGGCTGGAGAAGGTGTCACTGCTGCTGATGTCAAGAAGTTCGTTCAACTGGACTCTACCGCCAAGAATATCATCTGTGGTCATCTGACCAAAGGACAGTATGGCCGTGTGAGTGCTTTGGAAACATCTAAGCTGGTCTGGGGCTGGCTCTCCAAGGTCAACGAAGGCGTCTCAACCTAGAGAGATCAGAGAATCAGTGTCCTTCGCAACCTCTTCAACCGCTTCAAGCGAAATGACAATGAGAATGTCCAGCTCACGTTTGATCGACTCACTGACATCACAAATGAGCTTCAAGCCCTCGGCGCCACTGAGATCACCAAGCATGAAGTCGTCAAGACACTACTGAGATCACTTGACAGTTCGTTTGACACCCTAGCCCTGATGATTCAAGAACGACCTGATTTCAAGACACTCGATCCGTCCGACATACTTGAGAGGCTCAACACACATGAGTTTCAGCTTTCTGAGAAAAGAGATATCTACGGTCCAAACTATGGGCGAACTCGTGCCTTGAAGGCAAAAGTTGTCTCCTCATCTGAAGAAGAATCTGACAGCAGTTCTGATAATCCTGAAGACATTGGAAAGGAACTTGCTATGCTTGTGAAGAAGTTCCAAAAATTCACCAAGAAGAAAGGCTTCAGAAAGTCTTCACGATCAAGCTCAAGGAATGATGAAGCTTCTGCTCATGACTACAAGAAGAAAACATGCCACAAGTGCAAGAAAACTGGCCACTTCATCTCTGAGTGTCCGCAGTGGGACAATGAGAACAGAAAGAAGAAGAAGAGCAAGGAATATGACTCTGACGACAAGAAGAAGAAGAAATACTCAAAGTCTTCTTCCAAGTCTTCCTCAAAGTCTTCATCACACAAGAAGAGCTCATCTGGCAAGGCACGTGCGTTTGTTAGCAAGGAAATGGATTCAGAGGAGGAGTCCGCTTCTGAGGAGGCGGAGGTGGAGTCTGAGGAGGAGTCCGATTCTGGCGTTGCAAGTCTGGCTACAGCATACGTTGCCAAGTCCGTCTTCAACACTGAAGACAATGACTTCACCACAGACACCGATGCAAATGACAAGGACTACTCTGCTCCTACCTACTGCTTCATGGCACGTGGTGCCAACGTAAACTCATGCACTACTCACTATCAAACATCTAGTCACGATGACTCTGATTGTGGTTCAAAACCCAGCTACAAAACACTTGCTAAAATTGCAACTGAACAACAGAAAGCCATGGAACATATTCAAAAACTGTTAGACAAAAGCGATGATCTGTTAGGCGCTGAAATGACTCGATCTGAGTCCTTAATTGAAGACATAAAAATCTTCACGTTAAGTATGAGGAACTTGAAAGTCGTCATGAAACGCTCTCAACAACTCATGAAAAGCTTTCCTATGATTATCTTCAAAGGAAGCAAGATCTTGAGAAATTGAGAGCGGCTCATGAAGATCTTCAAAAAGAAAATGAGTCACTTCGCGTCAAACAGATCAGTTCCGCTCAGGAAGGATTTGAACCACCATGTCTTAAATGCATTGAGCGTGAAAATGCTACTTCTGTTGCTGAATGTTCTACTGCTGCTACTGTTGCAATATCTTCAACTGTTGATGTGGGAACTAACCCCTCTACTGAGGATACCACTGCTATTGCTGATGAGAATGCTAAGTTGAAGACATTGCTTGAAACAGGGATGTACAAAAGTCTCAAAGGGCATCAGACACTATGTGATGTCCTCAAAAGACAGATCCTGAACCGAAACCCTAGGAAAGAGGGTGTTGGGTTCGTAAGGAAAATGAATGCTGATGGCTTTTACTGGAAACCTGAGCAGTACCCCAAAACCACATGGGTTGCTGCAAAGGAACCTTCAGCAGATCCATCCAATCTATATGGCTTCACTTGTGCTAACCCCATTGTCATTGATGAATCCTTTGATGCAAACTATAAACTGTTTAAGAATCAGAATGGTGAAGTGTTTGCCAGGTACATTGGTACTAACTGTAGAAATGGACCGCCTATGAAGAAGATCTGGGTGCCCATAAGGTGTTTGGAAAATCTTCATGTGAATGTCGTCATGACACCGCGGATGAAGAAGACTAACCCCAGACCACAGGCTTCATACGGCCCAGAGGCTTCATACAGACAGAGGACTCATCTGAGTCGCACTAACGCAAATGTTTTGCAGGGAAACCATACTCAGGCCTATGAATATGAGCGCGGTTCATCAAACCGCCATGTTCATAAGACCAAGAACTATTCTGCTTATTCTTATGAGTACTTTTGTCCGCCTGCAAGACTTTTTGCTAGGGCTCCAAAGCCAAAGTTCTCAGACGCTGCACTTAGACTTATTGCTTCTAAGTCACCCTTGAAGATGTGGGTGGCTAAGAAAGCTTAACTCTCTTTTGCAGGGAAAGGTCTCCAGCAGAAAACCAAAATCATCTGACGCTATTGCTGGGACCTTGAACATCTTGTAGGGCGCAAGATCAAATGCCCGAATGGTCTTACTATGTACTTCATTCCTGAATCGCTTGCTACTCTCCTATTAGTCCTAATCTGGATCTAAGCTTTCATAACCCACTGGTTCGTCAAATGTTTTTGCTTCACAATTCTCTTCGTGAAGCCTATCCCCCTAACTGCACTATAGGGTACGACACCAGCGACTTCAGAATGGATTATTGATAGTGGGTGTACCAATCACATGACTGGCAAAAGAAGCCTTCTTATGGACTCAACCTTACGTCCATCCACAAGAGTCACATCACATTTGCTGACACTGGTAAAAGTAAGGTATTGGGTCTAGGTAGAGTTGCAATCTCAAAGGATCAACACATGGATAAAGTCATGCGTGTTGAATCCCTTGGCTTCAACTTAATGTCTGTCTCAATGCTTTGCGATTTGAACATGATCGTAATATTTGGAAAATATCGCTGCCTTGTTCTAATGGAATCTGACAAGTCTCTAGTGTTTGAAGGGTATCGGAAAGATGACTCGTACGTGGTAGATTTCTCAGCAGGACCACAGCTTGTCGTATGTCTTCTAGCAAAAGCTTCAGAGTGCTGGCTCTGGCATCGGAGGCTAGGGCATGCTGGCATGAGGAACCTTCACACCCTTGCAAAGAAGAAGCATGTCATAGGCATCGAGGGCGTCAAGTTCAAGAAAGATCACTTATGCGGTGCCTGTGAAGTAGGAAAGATGACGATGGCCAAACATCCCTCGAAGACAATCATGACAACTACTCGACCCTTCGAACTGCTCCACATGGATCTTTTCGGTCCCACTCATTACTCAACTCTTACTACTACTGCTTGTCTCTATGGCTTTGTCATTGTTGATGATTATTCTAGATATACTCGGGTGCACATAATCCTCTACAAGACTGAAGTGCAGGATGTCTTCAGACGCTTCGCCAATCGAGCCATGAACAACTATGGCGCCAAGATAAAGCACATCAGAAGTGACAATGGCACTGAATTCAAGAACACTGGCCTTGATACATATCTTGATACCTTGGGCATCACACATGAATTCTCAGCCCCGTACACGCCACAGCAGAATGGCGTCGTCGAACGCAAGAACAGAACACTCATTGAGATGGCCAGAACGATGCTAGATGAATACAAGACTCCAAGAAAATTCTGGCCTGAAGCAATTGATACTGCATGCCATACAATCAATCGTGTTTATCTTCACAAGCTTCTGAACAAGACATCTTATGAGCTCCTTACCGGCAAGAAGCCAAATGTCAGTTACTTCAGAGTATTTGGCGCCAGGTGCTGGATCAAGGATCCACATCACACTTCAAAATTTGCACCAAAAGCACATGAGGGCTTTATGCTTGGATATGGAAAGGATTTGCACTCCTACAGAGTCTTCAATCTCTTTCATTATAAAGTGGTTGAAACAGTGGATGTGCGATTTGATGAGACTAACGGTTCACAAAGAGAACACCTGCCAAATGTGCTAGATGAAGTTCCATCCAGCGAATCAATCAAGCTGATGGGAACTGGAGAAATCATGCCCTCTGAAGCTCAACCTGAAGAGGAACTCATCATCTCCGCACCTGATCAACCTGAAAACAATGCTCAGCCTGAAGACAATCTCTCTAACAACGACAATGATCGGCAAGAGCAAAATCTTCGTCCTGTACATCCTCGCGTTGCCAGTGAAGTGCAGATTGAGAGAATAATTGATAGCATCAATACCCGGTCCGCTCACTCGTTCAAGGGCAACTCAGCTAGCAAATTTTTGTGGGCACTTCGCATTCGTCTCAATAACAGAACCCAAGAAAGTTGAAGAAGCCTTCATGGAACCTGAATGGATTCAAGCTATGCAAAAAGAGCTTCAACAGTTTGAGCTGAATAATGTATGGGAACTGGTTAAGCGTCCTGATCCTCGGAAGCACAACATAATAGGCACCAAATGGATATACCGCAACAAGCAAGATGAGCATGGTCAAGTTGTCAGAAACAAAGCTCATCTCGTTGCTCAAGGATATACTCAAGTGGAAGACATTGACTTTGATGAAACATTTGCTCCTGTTGCTAGACTTGAAGCCATATGCATACTGCTGGCCTATGCAAATCATCATAACATACTTCTATATCAAATGGATGTGAAGAGCGCCTTTCTCAATAGCAAAATTGAAGAAGAAGTGTATGTTGCACAACCGCCTGGCTTTGAAGATCCAAAACATCCTGACATGGTATACAAGCTCAACAAGGCACTGTATGGCCTCAAACAAGCCCCTAGGGCCTGGTATGACACACTCAAATACTTCCTGAAGAGCAAAGGCTTCATACCTGGTTCCCTCGACCCCACTCTCTTCACGAAGACATATGACGGTGAACTATTTGTGTGCCAAATATATGTGGATGACATTATCTTCGGCTGCACCAATCAGAAGTACAGTGAAGAGTTTGGATATATGATGCAAGAGCAATATCAGATGTCCGTGATGGGAGAGCTGAAGTTCTTCCTCGGTCTTCAAATACGACAGCAACGCAACAACATCTTCATATCTCAAGAGAACTATCTCAAAGATTGCCTGAAAAAGTTTGGTATGCCAGACTGCAAAGGCTTCACGACGCCAATGCCAGCCAAGCATCATCTGGGTCCTGACGACAATGGTAAAAAGTTCGATCAAAAGGTATACCGCTCCATGATTGGTTCTTTGCTTTATCTATGTGCATCTAGGCCAGATATTATGCTTAGTGTTTGCATGTGTGCTCGATTTCAAGCGGCACCAAAGGAGTCGCTGAAGGAAATATGCCCTAGAGGCAATAATAAAGTTATTACTTATTTCCTTATATCATGATAAATGTTTATTATTCATGCTAGAATTGTATTAACCAGAAACATAATACATGTGTGAATACATAGACAAACAGAGTGTCACTAGTATGCCTCTACTTGACTAGCTCGCTAATCAAAGATGGTTATGTTTCCTAACCATGAACAAAGAGTTGTTATTTGATTAACGGGATCACATCATTAGGTGAATGATCTGATTGACATGATCCATTCCATTAGCTTAGCACCCGATCGTTTAGTATGTTGCTATTGCTTTCTTCATGACTTATACATGTTCCTATGACTATGAGATTATGCAACTCCCGTTTGCCGGAGGAACACTTTGTGTGCTGCCAAACGTCACAACGTAACTGAGTGATTATAAAGGTGCTCTACAGGTGTCTCCAAAGGTACATGTTGGGTTGGCGTATTTCGAGATTAGGATTTGTCACTCCGATTATCGGAGAGGTATCTCTGGGCCCTCTCGGTAATGCACATCACTTAAGCCTTGCAAGCAATGCAACTAATGAGTTAGTTGCGAGATGATGTATTACAGAACGAGTAAAGAGACTTGCCGGTAACGAGATTGAACTAGGTATTGAGATACCGACGATCGAATTTCGGGCAAGTAACATACCGATGACAAAGGGAACAACGTATGTTGTTATGCGGTCTGACCGATAAAGATCTTCGTAGAATATGTGGGAGCCAATGTGAGCATCCAGGTTCCGCTATTGGTTATTGATCGGAGACGTGTCTCGGTCATGTATACATTGTTCTCGAACCCGTAGGGTCCGCACGCTTAAGGTTTCAATGACAGTTATATTATGAGTTTATGAGTTTTGATGTACCGAAGGAGTTCGGAGTCCCGGATGAGATCGGGGACATGACGAGGAGTCTTGAAATAGTCGAGACGTAACGATCGATATATTGGACGACTATATTCGGACACCGGAAGTGTCCCGGGTGATTTCGGAGAAAACCGGAGAGCCGGAGGGTTAACGGAACCCCCCCCCCCCCCGGGAGAAGTAATGGGCCATATGGGCCTTAGTGGAGCGAGAGAGGGGCAGCCAAAGGTGGGCCGCGCGCCTCCTCCCCCCTGGTCCGAAATGGACTAGGAGAGGGGGGGCGGCGCCCCCCTTTCCCTCTCCCTCCCCACTTCTTTCCCCCTCCTAGTAGGAGTCCTACTACTACTAGGAGGAGGACTCCTCCTTGGCGCACCATAGAAGGTCGGCCGGCCTCCTCCCCTTGATCCTTTATATACGGGGGCAGGGGGCACCCCTTGACACACAAGTTGATCCACGTGATCATATTCTTAGCCGTGTGCGATGCCCCCTTCCACCATATTCCTCGATAATATTGTAGCGGTGCTTAGGCGAAGCCCTGCAACGGTAGTGCATCAAGATCGTCACCACACCATCGTGCTGACGAAACTCTTCCCCGACACTTTGCTGGATCAGAGTCCAGGGATCGTCATCGAGCTGAACGTGTGCTAGAACTCGGAGGTGCCGTAGTTTCGGTGCTTGATCGGTCGGGCCGTGGAGACGTACGACTACATCAACCAAACGCTTCCGTTGTCGATCTACAAGGGTACGTAGATCACACTCTCCCCTCTCGTTGCTATGCATCACCATGATCTTGCGTTTGCGTAGGAAATTTTTTGAAATTACTACGTTCCCCAACAGTGGTATCAGAGCCAGGTTTTTATATGTTGATGTTATATGCACGAGTAGAACACAAGTGAGTTGTGGGCGATATAAGTCATACTGCTTACCAGCATGTCATACTTTGGTTCGACGGTATTGTTGGACGAAGCGGCCCGGACCGACATTACGCGTACGCTTACGCAAGACCGGTTCTCCCGACGTGCTTTGCACATAGGTGGCTTGCGGGTGACAGTTTCTCCAACTTTAGTTGAACCGAGTGTGGCTACGCCCGGTCCTTGCGAAGGTTAAAACAACACCAACTTGACAAACTATCATTGTGGTTTTGATGCGTAGGTAAGATTGGTTCTTGCTTAAGCCCGTAGCAGCCACGTAAAACTTGCAACAACAAAGTAGAGGACGTCTAACTTGTTTTTGCAGGGCATGTTGTGATGTGATATGGTCAAGACATGATGCTAAAATTTTATTGTATGAGATGATCATGTTTTGTAACCGAGTTATCGGCAACTGGCAGGAGCCATATGGTTGTCGCTTTATTGTATGCAATGCAATCGCGCTGTAATGCTTTACTTTATCACTAAGCGGTAGCGATAGTCGTGGAAGCATAAGATTGGCGAGACGACAACGATGCTACGATGGAGATCAAGGTGTCGCGCCGGTGACGATGGTGATCACGACGGTGCTTCGAAGATGGAGATCACAAGCACAAGATGATGATGGCCATGTCATATCACTAATATTGATTGCATGTGATGTTTATCTTTTATGCATCTTATCTTGCTTTGATTGACGGTAACATTATAAGATGATCTCTCACTAATTATCAAGAAGTGTTCTCCCTGAGTATGCACCGTTGCGAAAGTTCTTTGTGCTGAGACACCACGTGATGATCGGTTGTGATAGGCTCTACCTTCAAATACAACGGGTGCAAAACAGTTGCACACGCGGAATACTCAGGTTATACTTGACGAGCCAAGCATATACAGATATGGCCTCGAAACACGGAGACCGAAAGGTCGAGCGTGAATCATATAGTAGATATGATCAACATAGTGATGTTCACCAATGAAACTACTCCATCTCACGTGATGATCGGACATGGTTTAGTTGATTTGGATCACGTAATCACTTAGAGGATTAGAGGGATGTCTATCTAAGTGGGAGTTCTTTAAGTAAATTAATTGAACCTAAATTTATCATGAAACTTAGTACCTGATAGTATCTTGCTTGTTTATGCTTGATTGTAGATAGATGGCTCGTGCTGTTGTTCCGTTGAATTTTAATGCGTTCCTTGAGAAAGCAAAGTTGAAAGATGATGGTAGCAATTACACGGACTGGGTCCGTAACTTGAGGATTATCCTCATTTCTGCATAGAAAAATTACGTCCTGGAAGCACCGCTGGGTGCTAGGCCTGCTGCTGGAGCAACACCAGATGTTATGAACGTCTGGCAGAGCAAAGCTGATGACTACTCGATAGTTCAGTGTGCCATGCTTTACGGCTTAGAATCGGGACTTCAACGACGTTTTGAACGTCATGGAGCATATGAGATGTTCCAGGAGTTGAAGTTAATATTTCAAGCAAATGCCCGAATTGAGAGATATGAAGTCTCCAATAAATTCTATAGCTGCAAGATGGAGGAGAACAGTTCTGTCAGTGAGCATATACTCAAAATGTCTGGGTATAATAATCACTTGATTCAATTGGGAGTTAATCTTCCAGATGATTGCGTCATTGACAGAATTCTCCAATCACTGCCACCAAGCTACAAGAGCTTCGTGATGAACTATAATATGCAAGGGATGAATAAGACTATTCCTGAGCTCTTCGCAATGCTGAAAGCTGCGGAGGTAGAAATCAAAAAGGAGCATCAAGTGTTGATGGTCAACAAGACCACTAGTTTCAAGAAAAAGGGCAAAGGGAAGAAGAAGGGGAACTTCAAAAAGAACGGCAAGCAAGTTGCTACTCAAGAGAAGAAACCCAAACCTGGACCTAAGCCTGAAACTGAGTGCTTCTACTGCAAGCAGACTGGTCGCTGGAAGCGGAACTGCCCCAAGTATTTGGCGGATAAGAAGGATGGCAAGGTGAACAAAGGTATATGTGATATACATGTTATTGATGTGTACCTTACTAATGCTCGCAGTAGCACCTGGGTATTTGATACTGGTTCTGTTGCTAATATTTGCAACTCAAAACAGGGACTACGGATTAAGCGAAGATTGGCTAAGGACGAGGTGACGATGCGCGTGGGAAACGGTTCCAAAGTCGATGTGATCACATTCGGCACGCTACCTCTACATCTACCCTCGGGATTAATATTAGACCTAAATAATTGTTATTTGGTGCCAGCGTTAAGCATGAACATTATATCTGGATCTTGTTTGATGCGAGACGGTTATTCATTTAAATCTCAGAATAATGCTTGTTCTATTTATATGAGTAATATCTTTTATGGTCATGCACCCTTAAAGAGTGGTCTATTTTTGTTGAATCTCGATAGTAGTGACACACATATTCATAGTGTTGAAGCCAAAAGATGCAGAGTTGATAATGATAGTGCAACTTATTTGTGGCACTGCTGTTTAGGTCATATCGGTGTAAAGCGCATGAAGAAACTCCATACTGATGGACTTTTGGAACCACTTGATTATGAATCACTTGGTACTTGCGAACCGTGCCTCATGGGCAAGATGACTAAAACACCGTTCTTCGGTACTATGGAGAGAGCAACAGATTTGTTGGAAATCATACATATAGATGTATGTGGTCCGATGAATATTGAGGCTCGTGGCGGATATCGTTATTTTCTCACCTTCACAGATGACTTAAGCAGATATGGGTATATCTACTTAATGAAACATAAGTCTGAAACATTTGAAAAGTTCAAAGAATTTCAGAGTGAAGTTGAAAATCATCGTAACAAGAAAATAAAGTTTGTACGATCTGATCGTGGAGGAGAATATTTGAGTTAGGAGTTTGGTGTACATTTGAAACAATGCGGAATAGTTTCGCAACTCATGCCACCTGGAACACCATAGCGTAATGGTGTGTCCGAACGTCGTAATCGTACTTTACTAGATATGGTGCGATCTATGATGTCTCTTACTGATTTACCGCTATCATTTTGGGGATACGCTCTAGAGACGGCCGCATTCACGTTAAACAGGGCACCATCAAAATCCGTTGAGACGACGCCTTATGAACTGTGGTTTGGCAAGAAACCAAAGTTGTCGTTTCTGAAAGTTTGGGGCTGCGATGCTTATGTGAAAAAGCTTCAACCTGATAAGCTCGAACCCAAATCGGAGAAGTGTGTCTTCATAGGATATCCAAAGGAGACTATTGGATACACCTTCTATCACAGATCCGAAGGCAAGACTTTTGTTGCTAAGTTCGGAAACTTTCTGGAGGAGTTTCTCTCGAAAGAAGTGAGTGGGAGGAAAGTAGAACTTGACGAGGTAACTGTACTTGCTCCCTTACTGGAAAGTAGTGCATCACAGAAAAGTGTTTCAGTGACACCTACACCAGTCAGTGAGGAAGCTAATGATGATGATCATGAAACTTCAGAACAAGATACTACTGAACCTCGTAGATCAACCAGAGTGAGATCCGCGCCAGAGTGGTACGGTAATCCTGTTCTGGAAGTCATGCTACTAGATCATGATGAACCTACGAACTATGAAGAAGCGATGGTGAGCCTAGATTCCACAAAATGGCTTGAAGCCATGAAATCTGAGATGGGATCCATGTATGAGAACAAAGTATGGACTTTGGTTGACTTGCCCGATGATCGGCAAGCAATTGAGAATAAATGGATCTTCAAGAAGAAGACTGACGCTGACGGTAATATTACTGTCTACAAAGCTCGACTTGTCGCAAAAGGTTTTCGACAAGTTCAAGGGATTGACTACGACGAGACCTTCTCACCCGTAGCGATGCTTAAGTCTTTCCGAATCATGTTAGCGATTGCCGCATTTTATGATTATGAAATTTGGCAGATGGATGTCAAAACTGCATTCCTGAATGGATTTCTGGAAGAAGAGTTGTATATGATGCAACCGGAAGGTTTTGTCGATCCAAAGGGAGCTAACAAAGTGTGCAAGCTCCAGTGATCCATTTATGGACTGGTGCAAGCCTCTCGGAGTTGGAATAAATGCTTTGATAGTGTGATCAAAGCATTTGGTTTTATACAGACTTTCGGAGAAGCCTGTATTTACAAGAAAGTGAGTGGGATCTCTGTAGCATTTCTGATATTATATGTGGATGGCATATTACTAATTGGAAATGATATAGAATTTCTGGATAGCATAAAGGGATACTTGAATAAGAGTTTTTCAATGAAAGACCTCGGTGAAGCTGCTTACATATTAGGCATTAAGATCTATAGAGATAGATCAAGACGCTTAATTGGACTTTCACAAAGCACATACCTTGACAAAGTTTTGAAGAAGTTCAAAATGGATCAAGCAAAGAAAGGGTTCTTGCCTGTGTTGCAAGGTGTGAAGTTGAGTAAGACTCAATGCCCGACCACTGCAGAAGATAGAGAGAAAATGAAAGATGTTCCCTATGCTTCAGCCATAGGCTCTATCATGTATGCAATGCTGTGTACCAGACCTGATGTGTGCCTTGCTATAAGTCTAGCAGGGAGGTACCAAAGTGATCCAGGAGTGGATCACTAGACAGCGGTCAAGAACATCCTGAAATACCTGAAAAGGACTAAGGATATGTTTCTCATATATGGAGGTGAAAAAGAGCTCATCGTAAAAGGTTACGTTGATGCAAGCTTTGACACTGATCCGGACCATTCTAAATCGCAAACCGGATACATGTTTACATTAAACGGTGGAGCTGTCAGTTGGTGCAGTTCTAAACAAAGCGTTGTAGCGGATCTACATGTGAAGTGGAGTACATAGCTGCTTCGGAAGCAGCAAATGAAGGAGTCTGGATAAAGGAGTTCATATCCGATCTAGGTGTCAAACCTAGTGCATCGGGTCCAATGAAAATCTTTTGTGACAATACTGGTGCAATTGCCTTGGCAAAGGAATCCAGATTTCACAAGAGAACCAAGCACATCAAGAGACGCTTCAATTCCATCCGGGATCTAGTCCAGGTGGGAGACATAGAGATTTGCAAGATACATACGGATCTGAATGTTTCAGACCCGTTGACTAAGCCTCTTCCACGAGCAAAACATGATCAGCACCAAGGCTCCATGGGTGTTAGAATCATTACTGTGTAATCTAGATTATTGACTCTAGTGCAAGTGGGAGACTGAAGGAAATATGCCCTAGAGGTAATAATAAAGTTATTATTTATTTCCTTATATCATGATAAATGTTTATTATTCATGCTAGAATTGTATTAACCGGAAACATAATACATGTGTGAATACATAGACAAACAGAGTGTCACTAGTATGCCTCTACTTGACTAGCTCGTTAATCAAAGATGGTTATGTTTCCTAACCATGAACAAAGAGTTGTTATTTGATTAACGAGATCACATCATTAGGTGAATGATCTGATTGACATGACTCATTCCATTAGCTTAGCACCCGATCGTTTAGTATGTTGCTATTGCTTTCTTCATGACTTATACATGTTCCTATGACTATGAGATTATGCAACTCCCGTTTGCCGGAGGAACACTTTGTGTGCTACCAAACGTCACAACGTAAATGGGTGATTATGAAGGTGCTCTACAGGTGTCTCCAAAGGTACATGTTGGGTTGGCGTATTTCGAGATTAGGATTTGTCACTCCAATTGTCGGAGAGGTATCTCTGGGCCCTCTCGGTAATGCACATCACATAAGCCTTGCAAGCATTGCAACTAATGAGTTAGTTGCGAGATGATGTATTACGGAACGAGTAAAGAGACTTGCCGGTAACGAGATTGAACTAGGTATTGAGATACCGACGATCGAATCTCGGGCAAGTAACTTACCGATGACAAAGGGAACAACGTATGTTGTTATGCGGTCTGGCTGATAAAGATCTTCGTAGAATATGTAGGAGCCAATATGAGCATCCAGGTTCCGCTATTGGTTATTGACCGGAGACGTGTCTTGGTCATGTCTACATTGTTCTCGAACCCGTAGGGTCCGCACGCTTAAGGTTTCGATGACAGTTATATTATGAGTTTATGAGTTTTGATGTACCGAAGTTAGTTCGGAGTCCCGGATGTGATCACGGACATGACGAGGAGTCTCGAAATGGTCGAGACATAAAGATTGATATATTGGACGGCTATATTCGGACACCGGAAGTGTTCCGGGTGATTTCGGAGAAAACCGGAGAGCCGGAGGGTTACCGGAACCCCCCGGGAGAAGTAATGGGCCATATGGGCCTTAGTGGAGAGAGAGAGAGGGGCAGCCAAAGGTGGGCCGCGCGCCTCCTCCCCCCTGGTCCGAATTGGACTAGGAGAGGGGGGGCGGCGCCCCCCTTTCCCTCTCCCTCCCCACTTCTTTCCCCCTCCTAGTAGGAGTCCTACTCCTACTAGGAGGAGGACTCCTCCTTGGCGCGCCATAGAGGGCCGGCCGGCCTCCTCCTCTTGATCCTTTATATACGGGGGCAGGGGGCACCCCTTGACACACAAGTTGATCCACGTGATCATATTCTTAGTCGTGTGCGGTGCCCCCTTCCACCATATTCCTCGATAATATTGTAGCGATGCTTAGGCGAAGCCCTGCGACGGTAGTGCATCAAGATCGTCCCCACGCCGTCGTGCTGACGGAACTCTTCCCCGACACTTTGCTGGATCGGAGTCCAGGGATCGTCATCGAGCTGAACGTGTGCTAGAACTCGGAGGTGTCGTAGTTTCGGTGCTTGATCGGTCGGGCCGTGGAGACGTACGACTACATCAACCAAACGCTTCCGTTGTCGATCTACAAGGGTACGTAGATCACACTCTCCCCTCTCGTTGCTATGCATCACCATGATCTTGTGTGTGCG
The DNA here is from genome assembly GCF_002162155.2 of Triticum dicoccoides. Lineage (NCBI taxonomy): Eukaryota > Viridiplantae > Streptophyta > Magnoliopsida > Poales > Poaceae > Triticum > Triticum dicoccoides. Next base: position 444,859,826 of record NC_041392.1, read on the forward strand.
TAGGAATTTTTTTTGAAATTACTACGTTCCCCAACAGTCGCATCACTTAGCTGTGAAGCGAATTCTTCGATATTTGTCTCACACCCCCACTCTAGGATTATGGTATCCAAAGGGCTCAGAGTTTGATCTGGTTGGATTCTCGGATGCTAGTTATGCTGGTGACAAGGTGGATCGCAAGTCTACATCAGGCACATGTTATTTTCTGGGACGATCACTTGTATGTTGGTCTTCAAAGAAGCAGAACTGTGTATCTCTCTCTACTGCTGAACCTGAATACATTGTTGCTGGATCTTGCTGCGCTCAGCTTCTGTGGATGAAGCAAACACTCAAGGACTATGGCATTCATCTGAAGCAAGTGCCACTCTACTGCAACAACGAAAGCGCCATCAAGATTGCCAACAACCCAGTTCAGCACTCGAAGACAAAGCACATTGAAATTCGTCATCACTTTCTCAGAGATCATGTTGTGAAGGAAGATATTGATATCATACACGTCAACACTGAAGAGCAATTGGCAGATATCTTCACCAAGTCCTTGGATGAGAAGAGATTTTGCAAGTTACGGTGTGAGCTAAATATTTTGGAATCTTCAAATGTCCTGTGATCAGGCACACATCCTAACACTTATGCATATTGATGACTTAGATGTGCAACACACGAAGTAAAGTATATCTTCAATCAATGAAGACATACATTCTAAGTGTGAATACATTAATGTGGAATTTGACTTCGGAGCGCCACGATAATTGTGCGCCGTGTCTGGGTCTAATACTTCATATACGGTGGGTAACGCCACCACCAAATTTTCTGTTTGAAGTGTTTCGCTCATGGCGTTACATTTGCTATGTCTTCACATTTGGTTTGGCTTCAATCTCAACATGTCTTCATGATTATCTTCACTATGTTGATTATATATATATATATACTAGTGTTCTGTCCTCTACAGCATTCACTTATAGCTATGTCTTCTTGTTGAATCTTTTGAACTAAGTGAATGTGATCGGACCCTAACCTCTCTATGCTTTCTATCTCAAACTCTATCTCTCCAAATCATATGCATTCTATTGAAACTGTCGAATGTCTTCTCTGCGTCCTTGTCAGCAGAAGATACAGAGACAAACATTAAGTCCGTTTTCAATTCTCATTCCTTCACCTGAAAACCGGAGAAGTGGGAACGACCACCCGACAATCCAGGCGTGCGTGGGACGTGGAACAACCCCCGATATGCTGCATGACAGCCACATGTCCCTCAGATGTGAATCGCCAGGGGCACTGTGTAATAATGCAGTGCCGCCCCTGTACCTATAAATACACGCCTCGCAGCAGTCATTATCTCTTCTTCCACTCCCGCACGAACCCTAGCGCCACCGCTAGCCCTTGACGACGCCGACGACGAAGTGCTTCGCTGCTGCAACCTCTCCGACACCGTTTTCACGCCGACCGCGGACATCGTCCTCTCCGCCGTCGCCATAGGTGTCCTCCGTCGCCAAGTTAGGGCACGGAAGATCGAACTGCTCGGCCTCCTCTTCCACTTCGTCTAGCAGTTCTTCGTGTGGTAAATAAAACTTCCTTTTTACGGCCCCTTTGATCCTATAGCTTTGTCACTTTCTACCACAAGCAGTTTCTATTCACACAAGTTGGATCTCTTTCATACTGCATCTCATAACATGCCTAGTATATTCATTTATGCTTCACAAAGTAGTTAGATTCCTCACTTGTACTGATCTCTGGATTCGTACAAATCTGGAACCAACTCCCTATCTATGAGTGAATGTCTTCGCACGATGAGGTCAATGTCTTCTAAACTGATTTATCTTCAAAATCTTCTGAGAATGCATATGACCTCTTCCCCTTTCTTAATGCTGTCACAGGTACATGTCCGTGGGAGAATCCCTTCGTTCTCATAGTCTGCATTCGTTTGCAGAATTCTTACAGCATTATATAAATTCTCCCGAAGCCAGTCCCTGTTTGTCCAGCAAGCAAAAACCTTTGAAGCCTTTGAACGTATTGAAGCCTTTCAGTTTAACATTCATGGCTTCCAAGAAATCTGCAAGGAAGGGTGGCAGAAAGCATCGAGGAGAAACATCAAGAGATCTGCCCGACGACCTGTCAGAGCTGTACAAGACAGATCCTGAAGAGGATTACAATCAGCGCAAGACACGAATCCAATGGATTCGACGCTATTGGGCAGAACAGTGGTTCAAGTACAGATTTGTGACCAAGGAATATGCTGAAAAGAATGCCATCAAGCGACCATGGGGAGACATCCTCTACAAAAATCTTCAACCCAGGACCAGAGATGAAGCCATTGAACAAGGCTTCTATCCCTACATGGTCCGTGGACCACAACCTGCGGATGCTGACCCATCGTCACTGCTATGGTGTCGTGACGACATTCTGTTCAAGCGCAATGCTCTTTGTCCCTCTTTTCTAACGGAGTGTTTTCGACCTAGTTCACCTTCATTGTAATCTTTGCTCGAATTTGTTCAACCTCGCAAGGTTCTTGGTTTCACTCATTGGTCAAAGAAGCAACTTAATTTACCTCTTCTCTTTCTCCTCCGTTTTCCCTCTGGTGCCATTCTAGATCTCGGGACGAGATCCTCTCGTAGTGATGGAGTGTTGTAACGCCCCGAGACCGATGTGCCAGGTGTCGTCCAGTTATTCGCTGTTGTTGCCTTGTCATTGCTTGCGTGTCATGCATTGCATATCATGTCATCATGTGCATTTCATTTGCATACGTGTTTGTCTCATGCATCCGAGCTTTTTTCCCGTTGTCCGTTTTGCATTCCGGCGTTCCGTTCTCCTCCGGTGGTCATTTCTACCTTTCTTCTTGTGTGGGGATTAAACATTTCCGGATTGGACCGAGACTTGCCAAGCGGCCTTCGTTTACTACCGGTAGACCGCCTGTCAAGTTTCGTACCATTTGGACTTCGTTTGATACTCCAACGGTTAACCGAGGGACCGAAAAGGCCTCGTGTGTGTTGCAGCCCAACACCCTTCCATTTTGGCCCAAAATCCACCTAACTCTGCTCCATCATCTCGGTCGTTCGATCACGATCGAGTGACCCAAAACCGCACCTCATTTGGACTCTCCTAGCTCCCTCTACCTATAAATATGTGGCTCTCCCCGATTTTTCGCGCAGTCCAAACCCTTCTTCCCACTCCGCCGCCGGACATGTCCGCGCCCGCCGGACGCGTCCAGTCTCCACCTCACCCCAGCCAATCGTGCGTCGCCACCTCAGCAGAGCCGCCGCTCCAAGCCAGTGGCATCGCGCCACGTGTCCTGCTCCACCTCGCCAGCTTCCCCGCCGCCGCACGGGACCGTGAGCCCACGGCCGGCCCGCGCAGGCCCAGATCCCCGCCACCGCGCCCGTTCCAGTTTCCCGCTCGAGGGGAGGAGCCCCTCGAGGCTACAGCTCGTCGACGGGGCCCGCTGTGCCGCCGCCGGTGATCTCTCAGGCGAGCCCCTCACCGCCTGGCCTTCTTCCCTTCCTCCCCGTGTTCTCTCTCATGCCGTCTCTCTCCTTCGCAGGGCAACCACCGCCATGGAGCCTCGGGTCGCCTAGTACCCCGCCCGCCCCCGCCAATGGCCGGATCCACCGGTTCCCGCCTTGCTCTGGTCTTCTCCTCGCCTCCCTTCCGACCGGTGCCGGCGCCGTCCTGCCATGGCCGCCTCCCCTACTCGAGTAGGAGGAGGACGAACACCCGCTCGGGCTGCCTCCTTCGTCGTGTGGGCCCAGCCCAGCTCCGGTGGCCCACCTCCTCGCCGGCCTGCCTCACTTCCTCCTCTCCGGGCCAAGCCCATGGGTGAGCCCACACCCCAGCGCCCCTCTTGTTTTTTTACCTATCGGGCCAGCCAGATTCAGCCTGATTCATGTTTTTTTCTGCGGAACGATTTTGCCCATTTATCTAGAGATTGCCAGTTTTGCAGATTAGTCCTCCTAGTTCATGCATTTAATAACTCACTAACCCTGCATCGGATTAAAATGTTTTATATATGAAACTTGCTCAGAATCTTGTGTAGATTAATAATATCCAACTTTCATCTATGTTTGAAATGTCATAATATGATGTTTGTTTAAATTTGTTCCTATGCCATGTTAAAATGATTTAATTCATAACTAAATAATCGTAACTCCGATTTTAATAGACTTTATATGTACATGGGGTAGAATTTTGCCTAGTTTAACATGGTGACCTTTATTTGCATGCTTAACAACCCTAAACTTGTGTTTAGGGCAGAACAGTACCAAACCTAAATTATGCACATGAGGAGTTTCCGGACTTGTTGCTTTGTTGTTCCGGCCTCATTTAAAATTGCCTAGATTAGATAGTTTCATCATGCTTCCCCTCTTGCCATGTTAATCAACATTTAATATTGTTGGGGTACATAAACGAGAGAGAACTAAATAATTGATGTGGTGTTTCGTCAATATGCAACGGAGTTGCATATTGAGCTCCACTTAATCTGTAGGATTGTTTGTGCACTTTGCCATGCCATGCCATGTATCATTAAACCGGACATGCATCATACTTGTTTGCGCATCGTGCCATGTTCGTGTGTTGGTTGTTTACTATGATTGTTTGCTTCTTTTCGGTCTTGCTTCTTCGGGTTGGTTCCGTTAACGTTGCGTTTGTGAGGACCCGTTCGTCTATGTCCGTTTGTCTTCTTCATGGACTCGTTCTTCTTCCTTGCGGGATTTCAGGCAAGATGACCATACCCTCGAAATCACTTCTATCTTTGCTTGCTAGATGCTCGCTCTTTTGCTATGCCTGTGCTGCGATACCTACCACTTGCTTAACATGCCTCCTACTTTGTTGAACCAAGCCTCTAACCCACCTTGTCCTAGCAAACAGTTGTTTGGCTATGTTACCGCTTTGCTCAGCCCCTCTTATAGTGTTATTAGTTGCAGGTGAAGATTGAAGTTTGTTCCTTGTTGGAACATGGAGATCGTTCCTTGTTGGAACATGTTTACTTGTTGGGATATCACAATATATCTTACTTAATTAATGCATCTATATACTTGGTAAAGGGTGGAAGGCTCGGCCTTATGCCTGGTGTTTTGTTCCACTCTTGCCGCCCTAGTTTCCCTCATATCGGTGTTATGTTCCCGGATTTTGCGTTCCTCACGCGGTTGGGTAATAATGGGAACCCCTTGACAGTTCACCTTAAGTAAAGCTCCTCCAGCAATGCCCAACCTTGGTTTTACCATTTGCCTCACCACCACCTATTTTTTCCTTGGGAGTCGCTCTCTCGAGGGTCATCTTTATTTTAACCCCCCCGGGCCAGTGCTTGTCTAAGTGTTGGTCCGAAATGGGCAGCCTGCGGGGCCACCTCGGGGAAACTTGAGGGCTGGTTTTACTCGTAGCTTGACCTATCCGGTGTTGCCCTGAGAACGAGATATGTGCAGCTCCCATCAGGATGTCGGCGCATCGGGCGGTGTTGCTGGTTTAGTTTTACCCTATCGAAATGTCTTGTTGTACCGGGATACCAAGTCTGATCGGAATGTCTCGGGAGGAGGTCTATTCCTTCATTCATCGTGAGAGCTTGTCATGGGCTAAGTTGGGACACCCTGCAGGGATATGAACTTTCGAAAGCCGTGCCCGCGGTTATGGGCAGATGGGAATTTGTTAACGTCCGGTTGTAGAAAACCTGAAGTGGACATTAATTAAAATGAATCAACCTCGTGTGTAACCGTGATGGTCCCTTTCCGGCGGAGTCCGGGAAGTGAACACGGTTGTTGGAGTTATGCTTGACGTAGGTAGTCCAGGATCACTTCTTGATCATACTTTTATCGACCGTGCTTTGCCTTCTCTTCTCGCTCTCTTGTGCGTATGTTAGCCACCATATATGCTAGTCGCTTGCTGCAGCTCCACCTCCTAACTTTACCTTACCTATAAGCTTAAATAGTCTTGGTCGCGAGGGTGCGAGATTGCTGAGTCCCCGTGGCTCACAGATACTTCCAAAACCAGCTTGCAGGTGCCGATGAGTCCGTGCAGATGACGCAACCAAGCTCAGGAGGAGCTCGATGAAGATCTTTCCTTTGTGTTGTTTCGATTCTAGTTGATCAGTAGTGGAGCCAGTTGGGGTCGATCGGGGACCTTTGTCGCATTTGGGGTTCTTCTTTTATTTTGGTTCCGTAGTCGGACCATGAGTGTATTTGATTGATGTAATGTTTATTCATGTAATTGTGTGAAGTGGCGATTGTAAGCCAACTATGTATCTCTTTCCCTTATGTATTACATGGGTTGTGTGAAGATTACCTCACTTGCGACATATGCCTTCAATGCGATTATGTCTCTAAGTCGTGCCTCGACACGTGGGAGCTATAGTCGCATCGAGGGTGTTACAAGTTGGTATCAGAGCCTTCCCTGACCTTAGGAGCCCCATTGCTTGATCGTTTTTGGCGGCCGAGTTATGTCTAAAAAAAATGTTTTGAGTCTTCTAGGAATTATATATCGGAGATTTAGGAATTCTTTTTACTTCCCAGTCTCCTCATCGCTCTGGTAAGGCATCCTGACGTAGAGTTTTGACTCTTCTCTTCTCAAATTTCACTAAAAAAAATTTAGGATCACGCGGGTATCTTGGAATCGTTCCGATGGTTTTATGATGAGAACATTGACTTGGTGCCTCATGTCAGGGGTTTTGTGGAAGTGTCCCGGGGAGTTGAGCTCTGAGGTGTTGTCGTCATAATTTTATCGTTGCAGTTCTGGAATACCTGAGTTTAGTTCGCCGACATCGAAAATCTCTTTTATGCAGTTCGTTGGTGAGATAACCTCGACGCCACCCAGTACTGGGGCGGGAGTTCGGGAGTATCGCCATAACTTGTATATAACGGATGCTTTTCGAAGGTTGAGGTAGATGATTTCCGAAGGTTTCTTGGTTATATGTTGAAGGATGGATACAGCTGGATGTAGGATTTGTTAGTTTTGGGTGAGATATTATGCTTCCCCTGTATCCCCAACACCTGATTGCATAACCGGAAAGGTTCGAGAGTTTCGTAGGTGGGAATTCAAGTAGCTCTTAGGATTTCTTTCCGACAGATGTATGATATGAAATTGGGGTTCGACGTCTAGTGGTCCGCCTATTCACGGTCGGTTTTACAGTGGTCTCGTTGTGTCTTAAAGAGTCCTTGGCTATGCCGACTCGGGGACGCTTCGTATGTCATGTGCACTACCTTGTATATGATGGTCCTGTACGATCGAGCCCGTGTAGGCCCCACCACGAAAACTTCGGACGAAATCTCTATCATATGTTTGTTCCGGCTTATTTTGCAAGCCAATCCTTTGTTTTGTTTTCAGTTGTGGTATTCGAGTTGCTTCGAAGTCAAGTGTTGATTCCATACCTTTTTGAAACGGTGTTCTCATACTTCGATGTGAATACTAATCCTTCTTGATCATCGAGATTGTGCTGTCAATCCTTTTTAACCGGTGTGCTTCTCTTCAAGTGGATCCATTCATTTTTCAACATCCGCAAGATTCAATCTCAGTTTTCTCAACGGTGTTCATTTCTTCCGTCTCCAAGTTGCCTTTGTTTTTCCCACCCTCCCTCCCATTGTTTTCTTCAAGGACTCAGATTTCTTAATCAAGTACCATCTTATTGGTGTGAAGTCTCTCCATTCTTTTCCTTCTTGTTCTTATTCGGTGATTCTCATGAAGATACTAATGGAGCTTCTAGTTCATCATTATTCTTTCTCTTTCTTCTCCGGGGGAACAAATTCAAGCTTTGTTGATCATACCCTTCTCTCTTTTCAAATGCCTTCTCATACCGGTGCACCTCATAATCATTCACCTCTCGATATTCAATTGTTCTGGAGTGCTGGAGATATCTCGAAGATTCGTGTATCCACTCTTCTTTCATTCAAGCTATTTCGAGGATGTTATATCATTCGAGCGTTTTTATTCAACTGGTGCATTCTCTCTTTTAAATCCTTCAACGGTGTTTCTTTTGAGTGGGCCCTAACCCACAGGTCTTTTCCCAGGATCTTACCTGACTCTTCTTATTTTCCCGGAGCTACCCTCAAATTCATCTTAAAGTTGACGTAAGAATGATTTATCATCAGTCACATATATTTCTCCAAGATCTTTCAAATTCTTTTCATTGTTGGCTCAACCTCTTCGTTTGATTCTTCCGGAGTACCTAAATAATTCATGGCGGTGTTTCTCGTCGCAATTCTCAGATATTGAAGACCGAAGAAGAGTTTCTCTTTAATCTTGCTCCATTCTCTTCAAGATTCATGGTGCTAGCTTGTTGCCATCCTCTCATAATTATTTTCGATTGTGAGAATTCTTTTCAACCATCCGGAGTAATTCAAAGTATTTTCAGTTTGATTATCCGGAGCCCATCATCGAAGATTTATTCATTCTCAGTTTGCAGTTATCATTCTCCGATCTTACCGGTGCCTCATTCAAGTGATCTTTAATCGGCTCGTGCTCACTTCGTTCTCATGTATCTAGATTGTCTCATGTATCTTCGTTCATTTCACTATTCTTCCCGGTGTTTCTTTGTCTTCTCTTAATTCATTTTCAATTCGTACGGTGGTTCGTTCAAGATTTTTTCTTCTTTCTTATCATATCAATTCATTTGTTGTTCCAATCCTACCGGTGGTTCGTTGAAGACCTTCTCAAGTTTTGTTATATCTCTTTTAATCCTTTTTACGAGAATAAGTGATATGCCAAATCCGTTGATTGTCATCAATTTAAATTGTTGAAGGATACGCATGACATAATTCTTATTCTTGTTTCATCCAAATGATTAATTCCTTATTTCGGAGGTGCATCATATCACATTCTTGGTTCGAGATGCTTTATCTTTTCTTCCCAAGAGTTCCAAGCTTTTGCAATTACATCTCCACGGCGGTCCATATAAAGCATTGCAAGGATTCACCTTGTGTTTTCAATTTCTTTTTCTTTTCATTCCTTTTGTTTAACGGAGTTCTTCATGGAGGCTCTACATGATGGTTCATCAAGGATTTAATTCCTTCTCCAAATTTTTCATTGAGATTCTCTTCTAAGAAGTTCTAGTTTTCTTCTTCTTGCTATCCGGAGTGCATTTCTGTCTATCTTATCATTTGAGGTGGTATTATGTCATTCTTGATAATTTGAGTTCATGTTTTCATGATTCACATGGTGTCAAGAATGAGACATTTTTAAATCCATCATTTTCTTCATTGGAATTATCTTGGGTTATATTTCATCTAAAGCCTTCCCTAAGGATTGTTGTTATTATGGTGCTTATAAATGATCCAAGTTTTCATTTATCCTCCCGATGAAATAAGTTTCTCGCCTCCTAGTTCGTTCAATCCAATCTTTTGTTTTCGTTAATGGCAGAATTTTCGCCTCATAAAGTTTGAGATGGTCTCCATAAGCCCACTACAACCTTGTTCTTTTCTTGTTGTTAATCCAACAAATCCGTTCTAACATTTGTTGTAACCGTGCTCTCTCAAGATCTTGTTTCCCTTCGTTCCGGAGGCATTGTGATGTTGCTCTCCTCAACACATCTTCTCGGATTGTCAGGACCATGTTTTGATCGTGCTTATCCTTTTAACCAGAGTGTTGTGTCCCCTTTTGCTCAAGCTCTTTCATTTTACCAAGTTTTTCATCTCTTTTAAACCGGAGTGCTGTCCGAGATCTTTCTTACCCCTTGTTTCAATTCATTCAATAGTTACGGAGGAAGTGTATTGTGATTTCATCAAGTATCTTCTCATCTTATCAAGTTATTATTCAATTCCTTTTCTTTTCAACCGGAGTGCTGCCCGAATTTTGGTTTTCCTTGATCCCCTTCTTTAACCGGAGTGTTTTCAATAAATATCTTGCCCTTCAACCTCAAGGTTTTTTTCGCAATGCTCTTTGTCCCTCTTTTCTAACGGAGTGTTTTTGACCTAGTTCACCTTCGTTGTATTCTTTGCTCGAATTTGTTCAACCTCGCAAGGTTCTTGGTTTCACTCATTAGTCAAATGAACTTAATTTACCTCTTCTCTTTCTCCTCCGTTTTCTCTCCGGTGCCATTCTAGATCTCGGGACGAGATCCTCTCGTAGTGGTGGAGTGTTGTAACGCCCCGAGACCAATGTGCCAGGTGTCGTCCAGTTATTCGCTGTTGTTGCCTTGTCATTGCTTGCGTGTCATGCATTGCATATCATGTCATCATGTGCATTTCATTTGCATACGTGTTCGTCTCATGCATCCGAGCTTTTTCCCCGTTGTCCGTTTTGCATTCCGGCGTTCCGTTCTCCTCCGGTGGTCATTTCTACCTTTCTTCTTGTGTGGGGATTAAACATTTCCGGATTGGACCAGACTTGCCAAGCGGCCTTGGTTTACTACCGGTAGACCGCCTGTCAAGTTTCGTACCATTTGAACTTCGTTTGATACTCCAACGGTTAACCGAGGGACCGAAAAGGCCTCGTGTGTGTATCAGCCCAACACCCTTCCATTTTGGCCCAAAACCCACCTAACTCTGCTCCATCATCTCGGTCGTTCGATCACGATCGCGTGACCGAAAACCGCACCTCATTTGGACTCTCCTAGCTCCCTCTACCTATAAATATGTGGCTCTCCCCGATTTTTCGCGCAGTCCAAACCCTAGCTTCTTCCCACTCCGCCGCCGGACATGTCCGCGCCCGCCGGACGCGTCCAGCCTCCACCTCACCCCAGCCAATCGCGCGCCGCCACCTCAGCAGAGCCGCCGCTCCAAGCCAGTGGCATCGCGCCACGTGTCCTGCTCCACCTCGCCAGCTTCCCCGCAGCCGCACGGGACCGTGAGCCCACGGCCGGCCCGCGCAGGCCCGGATCCCCGCCACCGCGCCCGTTCCAGTTTCCCGCTCGAAGGGAGGAGCCCCTTGAGGCTGCAGATCGTCGCCGGGGCCCGCTGTGCCGCCGCCGATGATCTCTCAGGCGAGCCCCTCACCGCCTGGCCTTCTTCCCTTCCTCCCCGTGTTCTCTCATGCCGTCTCTCTCCTTCGCAGGGCAACCACCGCCATGGAGCCTCGGGTCGCCTAGTACCCCGCCCGCCGCCGCTGATGGCCGGATCCACCGGTTCCCGGCCGGATCTGCCTGTTCCCGCCTTGCTCTGGTCTTCTCCTCGCCTCCCTTCCGACCGGTGCCGGCGCCGTCCTGCCATGGCCGCCTCCCCTGCTCGAGTAGGAGGAGGACGAACACCCGCTCGGGCTGCCTCCTTCGTCGTGTGGGCCCAGCCCAACTCCGGTGGCCCACCTCCTCGCCGGCCTGCCTCACTTCCTCCTCTCCGGGCCAAGCCCATGGGTGAGCCCACACCCCAGCGCCCCCTCTTGTTTTTTTACCTATCGGGCCAGCCAGATTCAGCCCGATTCATGTTTTTTTCTACGGAACGATTTTGCCCATTTATCCAGAGATTGCCAGTTTTGCAGATTAGTCCTCCTAGTTCATGCATTTAATAACTCACTAACCCTGCATCGGATTAAAATGTTTTATATATGAAACTTGCTCAGAATTTTGTGTAGATTAATAATATCTAACTTTCATCTATGTTTGAAATGTCTAATATGATGTTTGTTTAAATTTGCTCCTATGTGTTAAAATGATTTAATTCATAACTAAATAACCGTAACTCCGATTTTAATAGACTTTATATGTACATGGGGTAGAATTTTGCCTAGTTTAACATGGTGACCTTTATTTGCATGCTTAACAACCCTAAAATTGTGTTTAGGGCAGAACAGTACCAAACCTAAATTATGCACATGAGGAGTTTCCGGACTTGTTGCTTTGTTGTTCCGGCCTCATTTAAAATTGCCTAGATTAGATAGTTTCATCATGCTTCCCCTCTTGCCATGTTAATCAACATTTAATATTGTTGGGGTACATAAATGAGAGAGAGCTAAATAATTGATGTGGTGTTTCGTCAATATGCAACGGAGTTGCATATTGAGCTCCACTTAATCTGTAGGATTGTTTGTGCACTTTGCCATGCCATGCCATGTATCATTAAACCGGACATGCATCATACTTGTTTGCGCATCGTGCCATGTTCGTGTGTTGGTTGTTTACTATGATTGTTTGCTTCTTTCTGGTGTTGCTTCTTCGGGTTGGTTCCGTTAACGTTGCGTTTGTGAGGACCCGTTCGTCTACCTCCGTTTGTCGTATTCATGGACTCGTTCTTCTTCCTTGCGGGATTTCAGGCAAGATGACCATACCCTCGAAATCACTTCTATCTTTGCTTGCTAGATGCTCGCTCTTTTTCTATGCCTATGCTGCGATACCTACCACTTGCTTAACATGCCTCCTACTTTGTTGAACCAAGCCTCTAACCCACCTTGTCCTAGCAAACCGTTGTTTGGCTATGTTACCGCTTTGCTCAGCCCCTCTTATAGCGTTATTAGTTGCAGGTGAAGATTGAAGTTTGTTCCTTGATGGAACATGGAGATCGTTCCTTGTTGGAACATGTTTACTTGTTGGGATATCACAATATAACTTACTTAATTAATGCATCTATATACTTGGTAAAGGGTGGAAGGCTCGGCCTTATGCCTGGTGTTTTGCTTCACTCTTGCCGCCCTAGTTTCCCTCATATCGGCGTTATGTTCCCGGATTTTGCGTTCCTCACGCGGTTGGGTAATAATGGGAACCCCTTGACAGTTCGCCTTAAGTAAAGCTCCTCCAGCAATGCCCAACCTTGGTTTTACCATTTGCCTCACCACCACCTATTTTTTCCTTGGGAGTCGCTCTCTTGAGGGTCATCTTTATTTTAACCCCCCGGGCCAGTGCTTGTCTAAGTGTTGGTCCGAAATGGGCAGCCTGCGGGGCCACCTCGGGGAAACTTGAGGGCTGGTTTTACTCGTAGCTTGACCTATCCGGTGTTGCCCTGAGAACGAGATATGTGCAGCTCCCATCAGGATGTCGACGCATCGGGCGGTGTTGCTGGTTTAGTTTTACCCTATCAAAATGTCTTGTTGTACCGGGATACCGAGTCTGATCGGAATGTCTCGGGAGGAGGTCTATTCCTTCGTTGACCGTGAGAGCTTGTCATGGGCTAAGTTGGGACACCCTGCAGGGATTTGAACTTTCGAAAGTCGTGCCCGCGGTTATGGGCAGATGGGAATTTGTTAACGCCGGTTGTAGAAAACCTGAAGTGGACCTTAATTAAAATGAATCAACCGCGTGTGTAACCGTGATGGTCCCTTTCCGGCGGAGTCCGGGAAGTGAACACGGTTGTTGGAGTTATGCTTGACGTAGGTAGTCCAGGATCACTTCTTGATCATACTTTTATCGACCGTGCTTTGCCTTCTCTTCTCGCTCTCTTGTGCGTATGTTAGCCACCATATATGCTAGTCGCTTGCTGCAGCTCCACCTCCTAACTTTACCTTACCTATAAGCTTAAATAGTCTTGGTCGCGAGGGTGCGAGATTGCTGAGTCCCCGTGGCTCACAGATACTTCCAAAACCAGCTTGCAGGTGCCGATGAGTCCGTGCAGATGATGCAACCAAGCTCAGGAGGAGCTCGATGAAGATCTTTCCTTTGTGTTGTTTCGATTCTAGTTGATCAGTAGTGGAGCCAATTGGGGTCGATCGGGGACCTTTGTCGCATTTGGGGTTCTTCTTTTATTTTGGTTCCGTAGTCGGACCATGAGTGTATTTGATTGATGTAATGTTTATTCATGTAATTGTGTGAAGTGGCGATTGTAAGCCAACTATGTATCTCTTTCCCTTATGTATTACATGGGTTGTGTGAAGATTACCTCACTTGCGACATATGCCTTCAATGCAATTATGTCTCTAAGTCGTGCCTCGACACGTGGGAGCTATAGTCGCATCGAGGGTGTTACAAGTTGGTATCAGAGCCTTCCCCGACCTTAGGAGCCCCATTGCTTGATCGTTTTTAGCGGCCGAGTTGTGTCTAAAAAACATGTTTTGAGTCTTCTAGGAATTATATATCGGAGATTTAGGAATTCTTTTTACTTCCCAGTCTCCTCATCGCTCTGGTAAGGCATCCTGACGTAGAGTTTTGACTCTTCTCTTCTCAAATTTCACTAAAAAAATTTAGGATCACGCGGGTATCTTGGAATCGTTCCGATGGTTTTATGATGAGAACATTGACTTGGTGCCTCCTGTCAGGGGTTTTGTGGAAGTGTCCCGGGGAGTTGAGCTCTGAGGTGTTGTCGTCATAATTTTATCGTTGCAGTTCTGGAATACCTGAGTTTAGTACGCCGACATTGAAAATCTCTTTTATGCAGTTCGTTGGTGAGATAACCTCGACGCCACCCAGTACTGGGGCGGGAGTTCGGGAGTATCGCCATAACTTGTATATAACGGATGCTTTTCGAAGGTTGAGGTAGATGATTTCCGAAGGTTTCATGGTTATGTGTTGAAGGATGGATACAGCTGGATGTAGGATTTGTTAGTTTTGGGTGAGATATTATGCTTCCCCTGTATCCCCAACACCTGATTGCATAACCGGAAAGGTTCGGGAGTTTCGTAGGTGGGAATTCAAGTAGCTCTTAGGATTTCTTTCCGACAGATGTATGATATGAAATTGGGGTTCGACGTGTAGTGGTCCGCCTATTCACGGTCGGTTTTACAGTGGTCTCGTTGTGTCTTAAAGAGTCCTTGGCTATGCCAACTCGGGGACGCTTCGTATGTCATGTGCACTACCTTGTACATGATGGTGTTGTACGATCGAGCCCGTGTAGGCCCCACCATGAAAACTTCGGACGAAATCTCTATCATATGTTTGTTCCGGCTTATTTTGCAAGCCAATCCTTTGTTTTGTTTTCAGTTGTGGTATTCGAGTTGCTTCGAAGTCAAGTGTTGATTCCATACCTTTTTGAAATGGTGTTCTCATACTTCGATGTGAATACTAATCCTTCTTGATCATCGAGATTGTGCTGTCAATCCTTTTTAACCGGTGTGGTTCTCTTCAAGTGGATCCGTTCATTTTTCAACATCCGCAAGATTCAATCTCAGTTTTCTCAACGGTGTTCATTTCTTCCGTCTCCAAGTTGCCTTTGTTTTTCCCACCCTCCCTCCCTTTGTTTTCTTCAAGGACTCAGATTTCTTAATCAAGTACCATCTTATTGGTGTGAAGTCTCTCCATTCTTTTCCTTCTTGTTCTTATTCGGTGATTCTCATGAAGATACTAATGGAGCTTCTAGTTCATCATTATTCTTTCTCTTTCTTCTCCGGGGGAACAAATTCAAGCTTTGTTGATCATACCCTTCTCTCTTTTCAAATGCCTTCTCATACCGGTGCACCTCATAATCATTCACCTCTCGATATTCAATTGTTCTGGAGTGCTGGAGATATCTCGAAGATTCGTGTATCCACTCTTCTTTCATTCAAGCTATTTCGAGGATGTTATATCATTCGAGCCTTTTTATTCAATTGGTGCATTCTCTCTTTTAAATCCTTCAACGGTGTTTCTTTTGAGTGGGCCCTAACCCACAGGTCTTTTCCAGGATCTTACCTGACTCTTCTTATTTTCCTGGAGCTACCCTCAAATTCATCTTAAAGTTGACGTAAGAATGATTTATCATCAGTCACATATATTTCTCCAAGATCTTTCAAATTCTTTTCATTGTTGGCTCAACCTCTTCGTTTGATTCTTCCGGAGTACCTAAATAATTCATGGCGGTGTTTCTCGTCGTAATTCTCAGATATTGAAGACCGAAGAAGAGTTTCTCTTTAATCTTGCTCCATTCTCTTCAAGATTCATGGTGCTAGCTTGTTGCCATCCTCTCATAATTATTTTCGATTGTGAGAATTCTTTTCAACCATCCGGAGTAATTCAAAGTATTTTCAGTTTGATTATCCGGAGCCCATCATCGAAGATTTATTCATTCTCAGTTTGCAGTTATCATTCTCCGATCTTACCGGTGCCTCATTCAAGTGATCTTTAATCGGCTCGTGCTCTCTTCGTTCTCATGTATCTAGATTGTCTCATGTATCTTCGTTCATTTCACTATTCTTCCCGGTGTTTCTTTGTCTTCTCTTAATTCATTTTCAATTCGTACGGTGGTTCGTTCAAGATTTTTTCTTCTTTCTTATCATATCAATTCATTTGTTGTTCCAATCCTACCGGTGGTTCGTTGAAGACCTTCTCAAGTTTTGTTATATCTCTTTTAATCCTTTTTACGAGAATAAGTGATATGCCAAATCCGTTGATTGTCATCAATTTAAATTGTTGAAGGATACGCATGACATAATTCTTATTCTTGTTTCATCCAAATGATTAATTCCTTATTCCGGAGGTGCATCATATCACATTCTTGGTTCGAGATGCTTTATCTTTTCTTCCCAAGAGTTCCAAGCTTTTGCAATTACATCTCCACGGAGGTCCATATAAAGCATTGCAAGGATTCACCTTGTGTTTTCAATTTCTTTTTCTTTTCATTCCTTTTGTTTAACGGAGTTCTTCATGGAGGCTCTACATGATGGTTCATCAAGGATTTAATTCCTTCTCCAAATTTTTCATTGAGATTCTCTTCTAAGAAGTTCTAGTTTTCTTCTTCTTGCTATCCGGAGTGCATTTCTGTCTATCTTATCATTCGAGGTGGTATTATGTCATTCTTGATAATTTGAGTTCATGTTTTCATGATTCACATGCTGTCAAGAATGAGACATTTTTAAATCCATCATTTTCTTCATTGGAATTATCTTGGGTTATATTTCATCTAAAGCCTTCCCTAAGGATTGTTGTTATTATGGTGCTTATAAATGATGCAAGTTTTCATTTATCCTCCCGGTGAAATAAGTTTCTCGCCTCCTAGTTCATATCAATCCAATCTTTTCTTTTCGTTAATGGCAGAATTTTCGCCTCATAAAGTTTGAGATGGTCTCCATAAGCCCACTACAACCTTGTTTTTTTCTTGTTGTTAATCCAACAAATCCGTTCTAACATTTGTTGTAACCGTGCTCTCTCAAGATCTTGTTTCCCTTCATTCCGGAGGCATTGTGATGTTGCTCTCCTCAACACATCTTCTCGGATTGTCAGGACCATGTTTTGATCGTGCTTATCCTTTTATCCAGAGTGTTGTGTCCCCATTTGCTCAAGCTCTTTCATTTTACCAAGTTTTTCATCTCTTTTAAACCGGAGTGCTGTCCGAGATCTTTCTTACCCCTTGTTTCAATTCATTCAATAGTTACGGAGGCAGTGTATTGTGATTTCATCAAGTATCTTCTCATCTTATCAAGTTATTATTCAATTCCCCTTCTTTTCAACCGGAGTGCTGCCCGAATTTTGGTTTTCCTTGATCCCCTTGTTTAACCGGAGTGTTTTCAATAAATATCTTGCCCCTCAACCTCAAGGTTTTTTTTTCGCAATGCTCTTTGTCCCTCTTTTCTAACGGAGTGTTTTCGACCTAGTTCACCTTCATTGTAATCTTTGCTCGAATTTGTTCAACCTCGCAAGGTTCTTGGTTTCACTCATTGGTCAAAGAAGCAACTTAATTTACCTCTTCTCTTTCTCCTCCGTTTTCCCTCCGGTGCCATTCTAGATCTCGGGACGAGATCCTCTCGTAGTGATGGAGTGGTGTAACGCCCCGAGACCGATGTGCCAGGTGTCGTCCAGTTATTCGTTGTTGTTGCCTTGTCATTGCTTGCGTGTCATGCATTGCATATCATGTCATCATGTGCATTTCATTTGCATACGTGTTCGTCTCATGCATCCGAGCTTTTTCCCCGTTGTCCGTTTTGCATTCCGGCGTTCCGTTCTCCTCCGGTGGTCATTTCTACCTTTCTTCTTGTGTGGGGATTAAACATTTCCGGATTGGACCGAGACTTGCCAAGCGGCCTTGGTTTACTACTGGTAGACCGCCTGTCAAGTTTCGTACCATTTGGACTTCGTTTGATACTCCAACGGTTAACCGAGGGACCGAAAAGGCCTCGTGTGTGTTGCAGCCCAACACCCTTCCATTTTGGCCCAAAACCCACCTAACTCTGCTCCATCATCTCGGTCGTTCGATCACGATCGCGTGACCCAAAACCGCACCTCATTTGGACTCTCCTAGCTCCCTCTACCTATAAATATGTGGCTCTCCCCGATTTTTCGCGCAGTCCAAACCTAGCTTCTTCCCACTCCGCCGCCGGACATGTCTGCGCCCGCCGGACGCGTCCAGCCTCCACCTCACCCCAGCCAATCGCGCGTCGCCAGCTCAGCAGAGCCGCCGCTCCAAGCCAGTGGCATCGCGCCACGTGTCCTGCTCCACCTCGCCAGCTTCCCCGCAGCCGCACGGGACCGTGAGCCCACGGCCGGCCCGCGCAGGCCCGGATCCCCGCCACCGCGCCCGTTCCAATTTCCCGCTCGAGGGGAGGAGCCCCTCGAGGCTGCAGCTCGTCGCCGGGGCCCGCTGTGCCGCCGCCGGTGATCTCTCAGGCGAGCCCCTCACCGCCTGGCCTTCTTCCCTTCCTCCCCGTGTTCTCTCATGCCGTCTCTCTCCTTCGCAGGGCAACCACCGCCATGGAGCCTCGGGTCGCCTAGTACCCCGCCCGCCGCCGCCGATGGCCGGATCCACCGGTTCCCGGCCGGATCTGCCCGTTCCCGCCTTGCTCTGGTCTTCTCCTCGCCTCCCTTCCAACCGGTGCCGGCGCCGTCCTGCCATGGCCGCCTCCCCTGCTCGAGTAGGAGGAGGACGAACACCCGCTCGGGCTGCCTCCTTCGTCGCGCAGTCTGAAGATTTGTCACGCATCTCCAAGCCACAGAAGGTCAAGATGCCTCTGCCACACACCGGCTAAGAACTGACAACTGTTGTTGTTCTGCGTAATGATGCCATTGATCTGTTCAGCGATGAAGATCTTGCAGATGACGCTCTTGAGAAACTGATCAAGAGCAAAGAAGAAGCAAAAATCTTCAATAATCTGCCTTTCTTTGACGTGGCAATCATCCATAACTTCATTGATGAATGGTTTGACACGCCCAACATCAGCTTCGATGATCTGCAACTTCTCATTGGCCTCAGTGTCGCCTTCCATGGCGTCATTGCTTCAGAGTTAGCTATCGCCCAACGCATTGTTGAACTGAAGCAGAAGATTGACTTTGAGAAATCTCAGTTCAAGAAGCATATGGCCAAGCTCAGCGTGCAGGAGGTGAAGAACTTCAAGATTATGCTGCACGAGCTCAAGGAAGCCTTTCTCACGAAACGTGCAGAAGCTCAGGGTTCTCGTGAGCGCATGAAGGTTCTGGCTGACAGGTGTGTGCAAGCCTACAATGAGGCTGAGAAGCGCAAGGCCCTTGGGCGTCCTGGCATCGACCCTAGGATGGCTGCAAAGAAGAAGAAGAAGCCCGCTACGGCTGAACCCGACGCACCAAGGCAGGAAGCAGATTCCATTATCTTCCAACCAGCATGACTGGCTCGAAGCCAAAAGCCCGGTCAACCGCTTCAGAGCTGAAGAAGACAAGGACTGCTGAGGCTGAAGCCAGGAAGAGGAAACATCCTGAAGCCTCTCCTACTGCCCCCTCCAAGAAGAAGAGGAAGACCAAGAAAGAACGGGCTGCTCACACAGAGCCCTTGATTGTTGAATCCATTTCCATGGTTCACCCTGACGCTGAACCACAAGAACGTCAACTGACTGTCCATGAGCCTGCTTTCACAGAGGCTCATGAAGCTGAAGACTTTCCAGCAGCTGATCCCATCGCTGCTGAAGACATTGGTCACCATGACCATGTTGAAGATGATGCAGTCCTTCCTCAGCTCGAGCACCAACAGGTATCATCGCCTGTGCTAACGCACAGCGAACTCATCAGCATTGGTCGTCCTCTGACGCCAATTGCTTAGGATGCTTCATGGGTTGATCGCCCACAAGAGGAAGAAGACTTTGAGGCCCAGCCAACACCAACTCCACAGGCGTCGTCAGCGTTACGCAGGCTTCGCAAAGGACCAAGGCCTCTGGTCTCTGAGTTTGAAGCTAAAACTGCTGAAGACATTCCGGCTACATCAGCCGATGAAGAAGAAACCCCAGAAGCTACTACTCCCCCGTCCCACCAAGAAGCTTTTCTCGAGGAGAACGTGATTGTGACCGACCCTCCAGCTCGTCAAGTGGAGGTTGAAACTCTTGAGGCTGCCATCACCAACACCACTGAAGCCACTAACGCTGTCATGGCTGAAGCTAATGTGGAGCCCTCACCCACAAAAGCAGCAGAAGTCAGCGAAGCCACTGATCCCACTGCTTCTGTTCCTGCGCCTGCTGCTGGTCCCCAGTTCGACTATCATGTTGAGCACAGGCCTCAGGTACAGAAGCCAATCCAAGATTGCCCAGGTTCCCAGGTCCTGCATCAGCACCTGGATCCTTCAATATCAATGGCTTCAGAGTAGACAACACATTCTTCAATAGCTCCAGGAACCCCTATTCAAGGGAAAGAATATCATCTGATCGGTTCTGGAGCTATCCGCAGCGAAGCTATTACTCCTGCATTCTTTACAATCAAGATCGCATCTTCCCACACAAGCGTCTTGACATTGAAGCAATAGCTGGTCTGCCCTGTCTAGAAGACGCTCTGGATTGCTTCAAAGAGGTTGGATTGCTGCCGTTCGTCACTGACCAAGAGCATTGGAATGAAGAGTTGTTGCTCCAATTCTATGCCACACTTCACATCCGCGGGTATAACAGAGATCCGAAGACTTGGGTCCTGAAGTGGATGACAGGAAATGTTCATCATGAAGCCAAAGCCTTTGACATTATTGAGCTCACTGGTCTATCCACTTCAGGCGATCTCTACGAATCTGGCTGTCAACTTCACAGTGAAGCTGTGGAGAGCATCTTTCAAAAGTCTGAACCTAACATGAGTCAGATGCTCAGTATGATGAAGCCATTGCCCCAAGATGTTGCATATCCCAAAGAGTTCTTTGTTGAAGACCTAGAGTATCTGCCAAGGACTATTTATCACATCATAAGGCGAACTCTCTGACCCATCAAAGGACACTCTCCACATGCCAAGCTGGAAGGTGCAATGAAGAATTTGGTCTTCTATATTCTTCATGGCAAATGCTTCAATGCACAGGACTTCTTCATTCGCCAA
The DNA here is from genome assembly GCF_002162155.2 of Triticum dicoccoides. NCBI lineage: Eukaryota > Viridiplantae > Streptophyta > Magnoliopsida > Poales > Poaceae > Triticum > Triticum dicoccoides. The sequence continues at coordinate 444,880,806 of NC_041392.1, forward strand.
CTTACTACCTCAGGCTCTGATCTTTTTGGCTTGAAGTTCTACGCCCCATGGGTAATGCGACTGATCAAACTTCACTCCGCTATCTCATATCAGCCATCTGCTCGCAATCATCGGATCTTTCTGCATGATGTGGATATGTCTATTGAAGCCATCTATCCTGAGCCTTCCAAGGAACCTCTAAGTCTTCAGAATGCAGAGCATCAAAGTTTTTCTCAGAACATTGAAGGAGTTGAAGCAGTAACTCGTGTGTATCCTTTGGCTGGCACTACACGTGCACCGCATCCTGCTCTCACTGAAGCCACTGATAGCACCATTGCCCAACGACCCAAGAAGCGCACTCGTGTTCTCAATGACCGAGAGCTTCTTGTGGCTCTTCATCAGAAACAGGATAGGCATCATGATTGGCTGAAGCGTCAGATGCAAAGCCTGTTGGTGGATGTTAATCGCATTCGAAATCTTGCTACCAAGAATGCCTTTGTTGCCCATGAACCTCTCGACGCACATGGAAAGGGCTGACACTGATGTGCTCTGAAGATGATCTCCAAGAGGATGGTTTCTCTGAGCGCTTCAAGTTTGAATCCACACCTCCTCGAAGGGCAGTGCTGCGACGAACTCCATCTCTTGAAGACTCTGAGTTCTCTTCCTCTGCTGCAACTGTGAATGCCAGAGTGATCAAGGATGAAGACGATGCTACTTCACCGCCACCTCCTTCAGCACACTTCGACACTGCTCCAAGTTCTTCTGCACCGCCGAACACCACCGACGACCCTGCTGCTTCACCTACTCTTCATGGGAACGAGTAGAGGCTCTATGTCTTCCAACCTTTTTGGTCCTTACTGACAAAAGGGGGAGAAGCATATGAGTTTGATAGTCTTCAAGCGGGTCTATATGGCGGGTGCTTCATGTTTTGCTTCGTGTTTACAACTCTCATTTTGATACATTTGGCTCTTTGAATTGTAACACTTAAACTCGATGGTCGTCTGCTACTTATTTGCCATTTTGTGATGCGATGATAAATTCCGCATGTGCGACGATAAATTCCGCACTTAGATCATTTTGCAGACGTTCATTTTCCATTATGCATGTCATTATATTCACATACCTTCACATGTATAGTGGATTGTCATCATAAGTTGAAGAGGATCTCCACAAGCACAACCTGTCATGTGCATTTGCATTCCAAAAGCAAATTACTTATATGCACATCTTCAGGGGGGGCCCTTGCAACTTATGAAGACAATTCCTTACCCTTTACAATTTCACATATTATATTCCCTGTTGAAAACATCAACTAGTTTGTCATCAATCACCAAAAAGGGGGAGATTATAAGTGCATCTAGTGCCACCCCTAGTTGGTTTTGGAGTATTGACGACAAACCTAGTTGAGGGACTAATGTGTTTGTGAGAATTGCAGGATAACACAGGTAGAAGTCCCTCATTGATTCGGTTTTCCTACCAGAGATGACCCCTAAAAATGTATGAAGACATTGATGTCAAAGGTGGTATATGAAGATATTCACATTGAAGACTATGACAAGAGAGGACATCGCATGAAGCCTATGGAGCTCGAAGAATTAGATCTTTCGTAGTTCTTTTTCTTCTGTGTTGAGTCATAGGAACCACCGTACTGTTAAGTGGGGTCCAAGAGAACCAGTCAGAATGAATGAAGTGATGCCTAACCAAAACCTATGTCTTCGAGTGAAGACTATGAGAGCGAATCTTGTCCAAAGTCGGACAAGTCAGCTTTGCTTGTAGCCCAAGTAAAGTTGTCGTGTGAGTTTGAAATCTGACCGTTGGAACACATGTCAGTTCCTTAGTGACCTAGGGTCATTTCGGACAAATCAGGTCGGGTTGCCTAGTGGCTATAAATAGCCCACCCCCTACAACCATAAACGGTTGGCTGCTCAGAGTTAGTATACGGCTTTTGTCGTTTGAGAGCAAGCCACCTCGAAGCTTTTGAGAGAGAATTCCTTGCGAGGATAAAGCCCTAACCACCCAGAGCCAAAGAGAATTAGGCATCACTTAAGTCTTCTTGTCTGTGTGATCTGAAGACTTATTACACTTGAGGACTGTGAATCCTCCAGCCGGTTAGGCGTCGCGTTCTGAGCATCCAACAAACATTGTGGATCGCCGGTGAACGAAGTCTGTGAAGGTTTGGGAGTCTACCTTGAAGACTTACCAGAGTGATTGGGCGAGGTCTGTGTGACCTTAGCTCAAGGGGAATACAGTGAGGACTGGGTGTCCTGAGCTGCGTGTTCAGGACTGGGTGTCCGGGACTGTGTCCTCAGGTTTAAATACCTAGCCGCCCTAATCAGACATACAGTTGTCACAGCAACTGGAACTGGTCCAACAAATCATTGTCTTCAACGAGTCACTGGTTTCATCCTTCCCTTCCCTTTACTTACTGTTACTCCTTGTGAAGTCATTGTATGTTAGCACTATCTTTTGTCTTCACTGAGTGACTGCGTGTTCTATTTGGCTTCATAATATCTTCCTACCTGATCCTTACTACATTGCTGCTATTAGTCATTGTGCTCTCACTCCATTGAATACTTGACTATGGTTTGCCTAGTGTAGTCTACCTTCCGCTGCATGGTAATAGGTCGTTTGTCTTCAAAATTCCCACGTTTTGAAGACTTTCATAAAAATCGCCTATTCACCCCCCTCTAGTCGATATAACGCAATTCACTTATCTTGATGATCATGTGTTCGTTCCGTTCGCTGGTTCGTCCGGGGGTCTTTTGGTGGCCTGGGATTCTGCTGTTGTTTCTGGTCAACTTGTGGCTGCGCACGGGTTTCATATCACCATGCGGCTGGTCTCTGCTGCTAGCCATGATTCTTTCTTGCTCACAAGTGTGTATGCTTCCTGTCATGATCATGAGCGCTCTCTCTTCCTTGAGACGGCCAGCTCTGTGGTCGGCGTGGTTTCAGAGCCTTGGATGGTTGTGGGAGACTTTAACATGTATCGTTCTCAACACGAGAAGTCTCGGGGTCGTATCAACTGGTCTATGATGGAGTTGTTTAATGAATGGATCCGGGAGCATGGGCTAGATGAAGTGGATATCGGCAACATGCAGTTCACATGGTCGAACAAGCGTGGCTGTCCCACCCTGGTTCGCCTGGACAGGGTTTTGGTGAACACAGAATGGCTCCTAGCTTTTGTTCAGACAACTGCTTCGGCTGTTCCCGCTGTTACATCAGATCATATTCCAATTCCCGTTCAGTTTGGTTCTGAGGTAGGGAAGAGCAGGCTGTTCCATATGGAGAACCATTGGCTGGTCAGGGAGGACACGAGGAAGATCATCGCAGAGGGCTAGTCCAAGGGTACCAGGACTTTCCGCTCATCCGCCTCTCTTATCAGCTTCAAGATGAGGCGTGTTCGTGCGGGGCTGCGCGAGTGGAAGCGTAATCGCCCTGGTCTGGATCTGCTTATCGATAACAACAAGCTGGTGGTTGACTATTTGAATGCAGTGGAAGAAAGGCGCACGCTGTCTACACTTGAGGCGATGCTGCAGGGCTTTGCGTCTGCCAAAGCTGAGCAGCTTATCTTATGGCAAACGGCGATGTGGCGCAGGCGCGCTAAGTTAAGGTGGTGCGTTTCTGGTGATGAGAGCAACAAGTTTTTTTCATGCTGCTGCGAACTGTCACGCCAGGCGTAATAAGATCAGGGTTTTGGTTCATGAGGGAGTTGAATATTATGAGGACCAGCTCAAGTTACAGCTTGCCACCAGTTACTATGCGGACATCTTGGGTCAGCCTTCCCCGTCGCTGCCAACAGTTCAGCTTCACTCCCTCTACGATCATATAGATCTGTCCTGCCTCGACAACGAGTTCTTTTGGGCTGAAATTCTGGAAGCAATAAATCACTCTCCTAACAACTGCGGCCCGGGTCCGGATGGGTTAACGAATGAGTTCTATAAGTCCTTTCACAACGTCCTCAAGGTTGATTTGCAGCGGTTCTTCTCAGACTTGTATCACAACCGAGTGGATCTCTCTGGTATTAACACGGCGTTCATCACTCTGTTGCCAAAGAAGGAAACACCTCTTGACATCCGTGACTACCGGCCTATATCCATGGTCCACAACGTGTCGAAACTAGCAAGCAAGGTTCTCACCCGTAGGTTGCAGCGTCAGATGCCGGAGTTGATTCACCCGTTGCAGTCTGGCTTTGCTAAGGGCGGGTCTATTGTGGAGAACTTTGCTATGGCAGCTGACATGATTCAGAGTGCTCATAAGCGACGCTTGCCTATGATTGTTCTGAAGTTGGACTTCAGGAAAGCTTTCGACAATGTTAGTTGGGCATGCATTTCCAACATTATGGAGGCAAGGGGCTTCCCCCGCAGATGGATTGGCTGGGTTTCTTCTCTCCTGCACACCTCCAGTTCCAGGATCATGATTAATGGCGAGCTTGGGGACACGATCGTCCCCCGGAGAGTGTTCAGGCAGGGCGGTTCGTTGTCTCCATACTTGTTCATTTTGGTGGCCGACGTGTTGCAACGTATGTGTTGTGTGGCGTTTGAGGCCGGGAGTTTGGTTCATCCTTTGGGCTCTGACAGGTTGTTTCCGGTGTTACAATACGCTGCCGACACTCTGCTTCTCTTTCAGGGCAGCATACAGCAGGCCACTGTGATTCGGGATGTCTTGGCAGCTTTCATAGATTTTACTGGTCTGCACATAAACTTCGACAAGAACACTTTGGTTCCTATTGGGTTGTACGCTGTCACCACGTCTGAGATTGCTGCTCTGTTCGGCTGCCCGGTTTCTTCCTTCCCATGTACTTACCTCAGCCTACCTTTATCTTTGCATAAGATCACTCATGGCATGCTGCTGCCAGTAATTCACAAGGTTGACAAGCGACCGTCAGGTTGGTTAGCTACTCTTTTATCATGGGGTGGTTAGCTACTCTTTTATCATGGGGTGGTCGGCTGACGCTGCTGAACTCTGTGCTGGCTGCCATTCCAAGTTATTATATGACATGCTTCCCTTGGCCCAAGGAGTCTCTTACAAAGCTGAATAATCTCTTTCGAGCTTTCTTCTGGCAAGGCAAGAACAGCGTACGGGGTGGCCAATGCTTGGTGGCATGGGATTACGTGATTATGCCGCGGTGTTCTGGTGGGCTGGGTGTGCATGATGTAGCTGCTCACAATCAAGCACTGTTGTGCAAGTTTGCGGCCAAGGTTCTGCAGCCCTCTGATATCCCTTGTTTTCAGTGGTTTGCTGCACAATACTGCAATGGTCGCATGGGCTTTGGAGTTCACAATAGGGATATGTCTATCTGGAAAGGTTTCAGATGCTTCATTCCTATGGTGCTCTATGCATCCAGAGGCTCTCTGGGCAATGGATGCCATCTCTCCTTTTGGCATGACAAGTGGCTAGATGTCGGGCGACTCTTCCAGGTGTTGCCGACCCTATACACCTTTGCAAAGGATGGTAACTGCTCGGTTGCTTCACAACTCTCTGTTGCTGGTGTCTGGGACATTCAGCTACACCCTAACCTCACCAAATCTGCTGCCCAGGAGCTCCACCATCTGCACTCCCTTCTGCTGCACATTCAACCTGTCTCTCACCACCGAGACAACCGCTCTTCGTCCATTTACGACAAGGCCTTGAGCACTTCGTACTTTTATCGCCTCCTCACCTTTCGGGGGGTGGATGGCCGCTTTAGCATGTGGGTTTGGGACTCTATCATCCCACTTAAGCACCGGATCTTCTTATGGTTGGCCTTTTGGGGGCGTCTGAACACGAGGGATAACATGCTTAAGAAGAACTGGACTTCGGTGGCCTCTCATGCTGACTGTGACATCTGCCCAGCCCGCGAGTCCATCGATCATATCATCTTGCGATGCTCTCTCGCCGCTGCTCTCTGGGACAAGTTCGGTTTGGAGAGCTTTGCTTCGCGCTCTGTGGATCTCCTGGAGTTTATGTGCCTGTCACAGGAACACTGGCCTTCATCTGCTGCCTAGCATGTTCTTGTCGCTGCTGCTGCTGTCACTCTTTGGCATGCCCAGAATGATAGGGTGTTCAACGGCACTACCTGGTCTCCAACGTATGCACAGTTGTACGCTTCAAATCTTCTGAAGCTCTGGAGTCATCAGGCAAGGAGCCCGGATCACAAACAAGTTGTCCTGCTTTGGTTGCATAATTTACAGGCATAATGTAGTTTAGGCTGCTGATGTTGTTGTTGCTGATGTGCCTGCTCTTCCACTTCTTTGTGCTCCTCCTCCTCCCCTTTTCCGTTCGATAGGCAGCTTATAGCCTATGCACCTTGGTGCAGAATATAAGCTTCATGTAATGGACCTACAGTCTCCGGGCTACGGCCTGTTTTGAAATATATAAGGTAGAATGAAATCTACCTTTCATTTCAAAAAAAACTATTTTAGAATATTGATAATACAGCGACCTGTTTGGCAGTGCCGTATGCAGCGATGTAAAATGGGTTTTAAGTTAGCGCCTAGCTAGACGTTGCTTATGCAAAAATTAACCAAGTATAACACCTTAGAGTCTTGCTTCTTCACCTTCCTCTATGTTATGTAAATTTGGTGATAAAGCTCGGTGTTCTCTAACTTCTTCTTTTTCGAGGTCACCTTCTCCTTGTTCTTTCTTTATAGTCACCTTCTCCTTGCCCTGCTTAGAATCGTCTGTTGTGACATCCCTGGCATCAATATACAACATTGATAAATTTATGCTAATGAAAAATATACAAGGTACAAAAGAAGAAGAAAAAAGACATAGTTTGTAGAAAATCAGATGTATATCTTTTATGGTTCAGAAGAAGACACTCCACCACCACATTATCATTTTAAAATGTTTGACTCTTGTTTTCTCTAACAAACACACAGACAGCATAGGAAGTGTCATGGTTCTAAGTCTGACAGTAGTGTAGGGGGGTAAGTATGGAGAGGCAAGATCTTAGCTATGGAGAAGTTGTAAGCACGCAAGGTTTACGAGTTCAGGCCCTTCTCGGAGGAAGTAATAGCCCTACGTCTCAGAGCCCGGAGGCGGTCGACTGGATTATGTGAGTATGAGTTACAGAGGTGCGAATCCTTGTCTCGGAGGAGGGGGTGGCTTATATAGAGTGCGCCAGGACCCCGGCCAGCCCACGTTACAAAGGGTACAATGTACATTAAGGCGGGGCGTTACTGGTAACGCTGGTAATAAAGTCCTATGATGACCATAAAAGCTATTTAATGACCGACCGTTAGCGTGCAGAGTGACTTTAGGTCTCCTGGCCGTCGAGTGGTTGGATCTTGGTCGAGCGATTGCTTCTTGGTCGAGTGTCTTCGAGTCTGTCGAGTGGAACACCTTCAAGTCGATTGAAAGGTGATTTCTTCTAGAGATGTCCTTGGGTAGGGCAGTTAGGACAGGTCCATGACCCTACCCTAGGTACATAGCTTCATCATTAGCCCCCGAATGGATTGAGGTTTGAGTGGGGAAGGAGTTGAGAACTTCTCCGACTCGTTTTTCATGCCGTGAGCATATCTTGTTTCGGATCAACGGACCTGAGTGATGACAGCAACTTCCTTTTCAGTCGCCTTGATCCATTCTTAATTCTTCATCGAGTGAGTTTCTTTACTTGTAAGGCTCCGAGTGACGGTGCGGAGGAGATCTTTGGTCTGACAAGTTGTTTGCTGCCCGCAGATTTCGTGGGATCCGAATTTTGGGAAGCGCGCGGGACAGGGGAGGCCGCAGTAATCGGATGGGATAGAGCGGAGCCGCCTCGATCCCCGCGTCGCCTTTTTCGCCACGTATCGTGCGCGCAGTCGTTATGAGATTTGGCAGAGTCACCTGGGCCTACCCGTCAGCCACTCGGAAGCAGCCTCATATAAGGCATTGGACCGGAGTCTCCCGAACAATGCGTTCTAATTTCCCCTTCTCCTCTCCACGTCCCTCCGCTGCGCTCATTCTCTCCCCAGTATCACCGCTCCGTATGCGTCTCGCCGGCGGCAATGGGGAAGGAGAAGACGGCGGCTCTGGAGCGGGCAAAGAAGGCGACGGTGAGGTCGAAGGGGAAGGCGACCAGCCGGGGCGGATCTTCTTCGCGGACCGGCCTGCCGAAGGGCTGGATCCAGGGCGACTGGATCCACTCGAGGATCACCCAAGAAGACCTCGACGACCTGGCCGAAGGGGGGCTGATCCCCTATGACTCGGCGCGGCTTCCGGGGAAGGAATCTGAGCCGCAACCTCGGGAGGTGAGCGTGTTCTTCTTGCCACCCACGTCGACCGTGGATTTTCCTTGCCTCCTCACCCTTTCTTTCGAGGGTTTCTGAACTTCTTTGGGGCACAACTCCACCATTTTACCCCCAACTCAATCGTTTATCTCGCCGCTTTCATTTCTTTGTGTGAGAATTTCCTGGGTTGCCGGCCTCACTGGGGTCTTTTCAAGCATATTTTCACTTGTCGCTCCCAGACAGTGAAAAAGGCTAATCCGAGTGACGAGAGGAACCAAGTGATCCAGATGTGTGGGGGCCTTGGCATCCAGACGAGAGGGAAAAGCTCCTTTTCGGCCATGATTCTTCCTGACTCAGTTCGCGGATGGCAGTCGACCTGGTTTTACTGTAAAGACCAGTCGACGCCAGGGCAGTCGACTGGCCTCCCTCCCTTTACCATGGACCGAGTGGAGAAACCCTCCCCTTTGAAGGTGCTCCCGGAGAAGAAGGCGCACGTGAAGGTGTTGGTCGATCGAGTGGTCCAGCTTATTCGTGACGGGGTCACTGGTATGGATCTCTTGGAGGTCTTCCTTCAGCGGCGCATCCAGCCTCTTCAAGCTCGAGACCATCCGATGTGGATGTATTCGGGTCTTGAAGACTCCACTCGGATCCATCCGGAGGAGGTCGACGACGACACACTGGAGAAGTGGTTGTCGGGCATTACCGAGAACAAGGACAATCCTAGGGGAGCCAGGAGAATTCCTCCATTCGACCAGTCTCATGCACCAGAGCAGGTCTGATTCCGAGTTTTTTGCTTGTAATCTAAATTCACTCGCGCAGCTGCCTATATTGCGTCGACTGACTTTGCTCTCCTTGCTTTCTTTCAGGCCATTATTGAAATGTATTCAATGCCCAACGGGGAGCAAGAGCAAGTTCTGGAAGGCGAGGCGAGTGGCGGCGAAAGTGGCGAGTGGACTTCCGATGGTGAAGGGGATGGAGGAAGCGACGACTCAAGTGATGGAGAAGAAGTCGAGTCGCCCCCTCGCAGGGAGAGGCGATCCAAGCTTGACCAAGAACGGCCGAGTGCCCGCGACAAGGCAACTGCTCAGGCTGGTCAATCTTCGAAGCGTCCTCGGATCTCTTCACCAACCCCGACTGAGAAGGCGCCCAAGCACCCCAAAGTTGCAGAGCCGAGGACTCGGAAGGCGTTGCCGAAGATCAAGATTGATATCCCCGTCGCCTCCGCGTGAGTGTCTCTCTTTGTATTCACTCGACACTCCGCGCTGTTTGTTTTTCTTGTTTTAACTGGACGAACTTTGGAATTGTCAGCGCTGCCACTTCCGGGACCTCAGCTTACAGGGATGATGATGAGGTGATGGAGGATGCGGTCACTTCTAATCCGGGTATGATTTCTGCCATACTATCTTTATTCGGTCGATTCAACTACAATGTGCATCATTGGGTGACGTGATTTTGGCAATCGAACTTTGCACAGCTCCCAACATTATTGATCTCCCTGATGATGATGAAGAGCCCGAGAGGCCTTTGACGAGGAAGAATAGGCGAGCTCCTGTAAGCGAGGCGCTACAGTCGATGCCGAGGGCGGAACCAGTCGTTCAGGACACTGGCGACATCAATCGGGGTTCTGTTACCTTCGCCGAGCCACTGTCGAGTGCCTTGCCTTCTTCGTCGATTGCTCGGGCCTCTGTCGACCCACCTTCAGTTTTTGCGACCCATCATGTCCCAGAGGACGAGGTGAATGCTGCTAGGGAAGCCATACGCCAAGCGGGCGTTATGATGGAGAAGATGAAGATGGTGCGGGACGCCAGCCAAGTCGCCTATGATGCCAGCTCGGCTCTCCAAAGCAACGTTCAGGTTAGTTGGTCGCCGCTTTTTCTGTTAGGATATGCTACCTGAAGATTCTTTCCGAAAACCTTTGCATCTGTACACCCACTGGGTGCGTCGATTGAATTTTTGGACTAGTGGGGGCACGCTGAGTGCACCCACTAGGTGTAGTCCCCGAGACTACGGTGGACTGCTGGCAGTCGACTGTAGTCTTTGTATTTTGCCGAATGTATAAACCAAACTGGTAGTTTGTCTCTTCCACTCGACTTCGGCGGGCCGGTCGGGTGGGATCAGAACCGGTGGGGGCACGCTAAGTGCACCCCCTGGGTGTAGTCCCCGAGACTACGGTGGACTGCTGGCAGTCGACTGTAGTCTGAGTTCTACTTTCTCTCTTTCTGCCCCTTTTTTTAGACTCGACTTCGACGGGCCGGTCGAGTGGGGATCAGAACCGGTGGGGGCACGCTAAGTGCACCCACTGGGTGTAGTCCCCGAGACTATGGTGGACTGCGGGCAGTCAACCGTAGTCTTAGTATTTATTGCCTTTGTTGTTTTTTGCTGTAAAAATAACTTCTCCCCTTTGATTTCAGAAATCTTGTGATCTTGGAGCTCGCTTTGCTGACTTGGAGAAGCAGCAGATTCAACTGAACCTTGACTTGGAGCTGGCCAGGACAGAGCTACAAAAGGTCAGAAACGGCGCCGCAGGTAGGACGAGTTTGTCGACTGGTCAGTTTTAGGCTTGAGTACCCTTCTGCTATTTCTGAATCAATCATCATTTCTTTGCAGAAAAACTGAGAGAAGCTCTGGTGAAGAAGGATCAGGATTTGGCCGCTGCTCGTAAGGAGGCTGACGACAAGACCGCTCTGGCCGAACAGAAGCTGGCTTCGGTCGGCCAGTTGGAAGAAGAGAATACCAGGCTGAAGACCGCTCTGAATGACTCCAACAAGGAGTGCTCGTGCTGGAAGAAGGCGAATCTCGTCCAGGGCGAGAAAATGGAAGGCATTGCTCGCAGGAGGGATGATCTGGAGAGCTATCTGAGAAGTCTTGCCAAGAAGTTGTTCATCAAGCTTGAAGGTGCACATTCTGTTCTGACTGATTTTTTTTGTGTCGACTCAGTGTACGAAAATTGACTTATCCTTGGATCGTGAATGCTGAGTTTTGCCAGGATTTTGAAGAGGAGACTGGGCGGATCGAACCAGGTTTGGATCCAATCAACTCTCCCGTGAAAGATGAAACTGCCATGAATCTGCTCCGTCTGGAATCTCGCATCGACAGTGCCGTGGACTACTTGGCTCGACTGAAGGTCGCCATGTCGCGGATTGACCCGGCACTTCGGCCAGAGGTTGTGCTCCACAATGATATTGAGTCCCTGATGACTCGACTAAATGAAATCCCCGACCGAGTGCAGGAGTGGAAGAAGTCTGCTGCTCGGTGTGGCGCTGACGTGGCTCTGTCTTTGGTTCGTGTCCACTGCAAGGAGGTGCGACAGGACAAACTGGCAGTAATCAAGGTCGCCAACACCCAGAAGCATGACTTTCGAACCTTTATGGAGACTTTCATCGCTGCAGCCACTCGGATAGCCGACGGCGTCGACCTGGATGAGTTCGTCGAGCCTGCCAGCCCTCCTCCCGTGGAGTGAACAAACTCTTATGTCCCACCTTAAATTTGCCTCGGAATGCCGAGTGGTTTTTGTAACCGTTAAACTTTTTCGGGCTGCATGCCCGAGTACTTCGATCCGTGATCTGGAACCTTTGGAATTTACCTAAACTTGGTTTACCGTTGAATATCTTTATGAATCTCCTGCTGAGTGAACCCATTCTTCATTCGAGACAACTTTTGCATTCGCAGCGCAGCTCCGAAGGAGAGGGAGGCAGTCGACCCATGTCTTGTATTTGTGGCGAAGCTCCCCGGGGGAAGGCGGCGGTCGACCCACACCCTGTTACTGCAGAGCGGGACGGAGCGCACATTGTATTTGTGGCGAAGCTCTCCAGGAGAAGGTGGCAGTCGACCCGCACTTCGTTACTGTAGAGCGGGATGAATCGCGCGTTGTATCTGTGGCGAAGCTCTCCAGGAGAAGGTGGCAGTCGACCCGCACTTTGTTACTATAGAGCGGGATGAATCGCGCATTGTATTTGTGGTGAAGCTCCCCAGGAGAAGGTAGCAGTCGACCTGCCCCTTGTCGTTCTTGAGGAATGAGATGTGTTTCGTATTTAGGCGAGCTCTGGACTGCAGCTAAGCCCCCGAGTGGGAGGATTGCTCTCCACTCGGTAGGATTTTTTCAAACTTAGGCGAGTGCCGGACTGCAGCTAAGTCTCTAAGTGAGAGAACTTAGGTGAGTACTGGACTGCAGCTAAGCCCCCGAGTGGGAGGATTGCTCTCCACTCGGTAGGATTTTTTCAAACTTAGGCGAGTGCCGGACTGCAGCTAAGTCTCTAAGTGAGAGAACTTAGGCGAGTACTGGACTGCAGCTAAGTCCCCGAGTGGGAGGATTGCTCTCCACTCG
>NC_041392.1:444893698-444902487 GCF_002162155.2 Triticum dicoccoides
TTTCAAACTTAGGCGAGTGCCGGACTGCAGCTAAGTCTCTAAGTGAGAGAACTTAGGCGAGTACTGGACTGCAGCTAAGCCCACGAGTGGGAGGATTGCTCTCTACTCGGTAAGATTTTTTCAAACTTAGGCGAGTGCCGGACTGCAGCTAAGTCTCTAAGTGAGAGAACTTAGGCGAGTACCGGACTGCAGCTAAGCCTCCGAGTGGGAGGATTGCTCTCCACTCGGTAGAATTTTTTCAAACTTAGGCGAGTTCTGGACTGCAGCTAAGCCCTCGAGTGGGAGGATTGCTCTCCACTCGGTAGGATTTTTTCAAACTTAGGCGAAACGGATTCGCAGCTAAGCCCCCGAGTGGGAGGCTGGCTCGCCACTCGGTAGGAAACTGTTTTTACAAACTTAGGCGAAGCGGATTCGCAGCTAAGCCACCCACTGGGGGATTTCTTACGCAAACAAAAAAACAATAATAATCACTGGGAAAATTGTAACGCTCTTATCTTTGATAAATAAACTACATGAGTTTTTCTTATTACATCTCATCCGAGTGAGAATTTAAGTATAAAAGGGGCGGAGTAGCTCCGCATTCCAGGCTCGTGGCTCATCAATCTGGCGATCGACATTGTAGAGGTGGTATGCTCCATTGTGGAGGACTCTGATGACTATGAAGGGGCCTTCCCAAGTAGGAGTGAGCTTGTGTGGTTTCTGCTGATCCACTCGGAGGACTAAGTCTCCTTCTTGGAAGGCTTAGCTCTTCACGTTTCTGGCATGGAATCGACGCAAGTCTTGCTGATAGATGGTCGATCGAATCAAGGCCATTTCTCTTTCTTCTTCTAGGAGGTCGACTGCGTCCTGCCGGGCTTGTTCTGCTTCATCTTCTGAGTAGAGCTAGACTCTGGGAGCGTTGTGAAGCAGGTCACTCGGTAAGACTGCCTCGGCTCCATAGACCAGAAAGAATGGGGTTCTTCCGGTCGATCGATTCGGGGTTGTCCTCAATCCCCAAAGGAGTGATGGAAGCTCGTCGACCCATGCACCTGTTGCGTGCTTGAGATCGCGCATCAATCGGGGTTTCAGTCCTTTGAGAATTAGGTCGTTTGCCCTTTCTGCTTGCCCATTCGACTGAGGGTGAGCGACCGAAGCATAGTCGGCCCGAGTGCCCTGAGAGGCGCAAAAGGCCCTGAATTTGTCGGAATCGAAGTTGGACCCGTTGTCGGTGATGATGCTGTGTGGAACTCCATATCTAAATATCAACTCTCTGATGAAACTGATAGCGGTGCAAGCATCAAGATTCTTGATAGGCTTGGCTTCAATGCATTTGGTGAACTTGTCGACTGCTACCAGCACATGAGTGAAGCCGCTCTTGCCTGTTCTCAGTGGTCCAACCATGTCCAGCCCCCAAACAGCGAAAGGCCAGACGAGTGGAATGGTTTTCAGGGCTGACGCGGGCTTGTGCAGCATGTTGGAGTAACACTGACATCCTTCACATTTGTCGACTATCTCTTTTGCCATCTCATTGGCCCTTGGCCAGTAGAACCCCGCTCGGTATGCTTTAGCCACAATGGTCCGAGAGGACGCATGATGACCACAGGTCCCCGAGTGGATATCGTTAAGGATCATCTGACCTTCTTCTGGTGTAATACACTTCTGGCCGACCCCAGTCGCGCTTTCTCTATATAACTGTCCCTTTATGACTGTAAAGGCCTTGGATCGACGGACAATCTGTCGAGCCTCTTCTTCGTCTTCTGGGAGTTCTTTCCTTAGGATGTACGCGATGTACGGTTCTGTCCAGACGGGAGTGATAACCAAGACTTCCATGATCAAGTCGACCACAGCTGGAACTTCAACTTCAGTCGGATCCGTGGCGCTTTTTGGTTGCGGGGCCTCTTCAGTGAAGGGATCCTCCTAGACTGATGGTGTGTGGATGTGTTTCAAAAACACATTGCTGGGAATGGCTTCTTTTTTGGAACCTATTTTTGCCAGATCATCAGCTGCTTGATTTTTCAGTCGGGGTATGTGATGAAGCTCTAACCCCTCAAATTTCTTCTCCAGCTTTCTCACTGCATTGCAATAACCAATCATGGCTGGACTTCTGACGTCCCATTCCTTCATCACTTGATTGACCACCAAATCTGAGTCGCCATAGACCATGAGACGACAGACGCCGAGTGAAATGGCCATGCGCAACCCATATAAAAGTGCTTCGTATTCTGCCTCGTTGTTAGAGGAATCAAAGTGGATTTGAAGAACATATCTGAGTTTATCTCCTCTGGGGGAGACCAACACCACTCCGGCGCCGGAACCATTTAGCATCTTGGAACCGTCAAAGAACATGGTCCAATGCTCCGAGTGAACCTGAGTCGGCAGTTACTGTTCAATCCACTCAGCGACGAAATCCGCGATTGCCTGGGACTTGATAGCTTTCTTTGCCTCAAACTTGATATCTAGAGGAAGGAGTTCAATCGCCCATTTTGCCACTCGACCAGTTGCGTCCCTGTTATGCAAGATCTCTGACAATGGAGCGTCGCTGACGACTGTAATGGAATGATCAGAGAAGTAGTGGGCAACTTTCTTTGTGGTCATATAAATCCCATATACGAGCTTCTGATAATGAGGATATCTTTGCTTCGATGGGGTCAAGACTTCAGAAATATAATACACTGGGCGCTGAACTTTGAAGGTTTTCCCTTCTTCTTCCCGCTCGACCGTAAGTACCGTACTGACGACCTGTCCTGTGGCTGCAATGTAAAGCAGCAAAGGCTCCTTGCTGATTGGGGCAGCAAGCACCGGCCGGGTGGAGAGCAGAGCTTTGAACTCTGCGAACGCTGCGTCAGCTTCAGGAGTCCACTCGAACTTGTCAAACTTCTTCATCAATCGGTAAAGAGGCAATGCCTTTTCACCGGGACGAGATATGAATCGACTTAGGGCGGCCAAGCAACCAGTAAGCTTCTGAACATCGTGCACTCGCACAGGACTTTTCATCAGAGTATAGTACCGACTTTTTCTGGATTGGCGTCGATTCCCCATTCGAAAACGAGAAAACCGAGTAACTTTCCGCCAGGAACCCCGAATGTGTATTTTGATGGATTAAGCTTGATATCAAACCTTCTGAGGTTGGCAAAAGGTTTCAGCAAGGTCAGTCAGCAGGCAGGAACCCTTCCGTGACTTGACCACAATATCGTCCATGTACGCCTCCACATTCCGACTGATTTGGGTGAGCAAACACTTCTAAATCATCCTCATGAATGTGGCTCCGGCATTCTTGAGGCCGAATGGCATGGTAACATAACAAAAGCACCCGAATGGAGTGATGAAAGCTGTTTTGATCTCGTCAGGCCCATACAGGCGGATCTGATGGTACCCGGAATAGGCATCTAAAAAAGACAGTCGCTCACATCCCACAGTCGAGTCGACTATCTAGTCGATGCGGGGGAGAGGAAAATGATCTTTCGAGCAGGCCCGATTGATATGTTTAAAGTCAATGCACATGCGAAATGACTTGTCCTTCTTGGGGACCATGACAACATTGGTGAGCCACTCGGAGTGGTAGATTTCTCGGATGAACTCCGCCGCTAAGAGCCGAGCCACCTCTTCGCCAATGGCCTTCCTCTTCTGGACGACGGACCGTCGGAGATGTTCCTTGACAGGTTTTACTTTTGAGTCGACTCTTAGGCGGTGCTCAGCCAGCCCCCTGGGAACACCCGGCATGTCAGAGGGCTTCCATGCGAAAATGTCCCAGTTCTCATGAAGGAACTGGATGAGCGCTTCTTCCTATTTGGAGTCGAGTGTTGTCGAGATATGAGTTGGAGCAGCGCTGGGGTCAGTCGGGTGGATGTGAGCTGTCTTCGTATCGCCAGTCGACTGAAAAGCTGACTCTGTAGCGGGCTTCTTGGCTCGCAACAAATCACTCGGGTCTGCAGTCTTCTAGTATTCCTGCAACTCCACCACTGCCATCTGAGCATCGGCGATCTTTGAACCTTTCTGAAAACATTCTTCCGTTTTCTTCCTATTGCCCGTAATAGTGATCACACCTTTGGGGCCAGGCATCTTCAATTTGAGATACACATAACATGGTCGGGCCATGAAACGTGTATAAGCCGGCCTACCCAAAATAGCGTGGTAGGCACTCTGAAAGTCTATAACTTCAAATGTCAACTTCTCTTTGCGGTAATTCTTGGAATCACCGAAAACCACATTAAGAGCAATCTGGCCGAGTGATTCAGCCTTCTTCCCAGGAATGACTCCATGAAAACTCATGTTGCTGGCACTGAGTCTGGACATCGGAATGCCCATCCCTTTCAACGTCTCTGAATACAATATGTTCAAACCACTGCCACCATCCATCAAGACTTTGGTCAGTCGAGTGCCTTCAACCACTGGGTCGACCACAAGAGCTTGCCTCCCAGGGGTGGCAATATGCGTTGGGTGATCGGACTGGTCGAACGTGATGGCAGTCTGGGACCATTTCAAATAACTTGGTGTCGCCGGAGCAACCATATTCACCTCTCGGTTGATGACTTTCAGTCGACTTTTGCTCTCAACATCAGCAAAAATCATCAGGGTGGAATTGACTTGAGGGTATCCGTCGTCACTGTCCTCTTTGTCCTCGACCTTGTCCGACTCCTTTTCCTTACCTTTGGGCTGCTTGCCCTGGAACTGCTGGATCAAGAGTCGACACTGTCGAGTGGTATGTTTTGGGTAAATGAAATTACCCTCATCTTTGTTTGTGTGGACGAGACATGGCAAGTCCAACACATCATTTCCGTCCTGGTCTTTAACCTTTTTGGGGTTCCAAGGCCCTTTAGGTTTCCCTT
This sequence comes from Triticum dicoccoides, assembly GCF_002162155.2. Classification (NCBI taxonomy): domain Eukaryota; kingdom Viridiplantae; phylum Streptophyta; class Magnoliopsida; order Poales; family Poaceae; genus Triticum; species Triticum dicoccoides. The sequence goes on from NC_041392.1 coordinate 444,898,504, forward strand.
TAAACTTTTCTTGGGTTAAAGCCAAGGCTTCCCCGGGAGCCGCTGGCTCGGCTTTCCGTTTCTGTTTCCGATTGGAATTGCCTCCGGTTTCTTGGGTGACTGACTTGAGCTTGCCACTCCTGAGTCGATCCTCATCTTCGCCATTAGCGTACTTGGTGGCAATCTCCATCATCCGATTCAGGGACATATCCCCGGTTCGACCAAATTTCAAATTCAGTTCTCTATACTTGACGCCTTCCTTGAAGGCACAAACTGCTTGGTGGTCAGGCACATTCTCCACCGAGTGGTGTAACGTGATCCACCTCTGGATGTAATCCCTCAAAGTTTCATTCGGCTTCTGCACGCAAGACCGGAGTTCCGTCAGTCCTGCCGGTCGCTTGCATGTGCCTTCAAATGTGGTGACGAACACTCGGGAGAGATCTTCCCAAGTGTAAATGCTGCTAGGTGCTAACTGGTTCAGCCACGCTCTGGCCGAGCCCTCCAACATGAGAGGCAGGTGCTTCATGGCCACTTCATCATTGCCGCCACCAATCTGGACGGCCACTCGGTAGTCCTCAAGCCAAGTATCGGGCTTGGACTCGCCAGTGAACTTACTGACTCCCGTCGCCAACCTGAAGTTGGGAGGAATCACAGCGGCCCTGATGGCTCTACTAAAGCACTCTGGCCCCGAAACATGTACTCTACTGCTGGTAAGTGCATCTCTGTCGTGACCTTCTCGGTGAGCCCTGTTCTTGTCGACCAGACCTTGGACGAGAATGGATCTCGCGTCAAAGCCTGGCCCTCTGGGGTCGACTGGAATCCTTCACCCACCACTATGAGGGCGTCTGTCATCCTGCTGGCGAGGCACATACGACCCGCTTCTCGGGGGAGGCGTGGGCACTCGACGTCGACCGTCACGATCGACTCGGTGATCATACTGCTCATGGTTCCCATACTGGTCACGCCGGTCTCCACGTCCCTCACGCCTCGGGGGCGATCTCGGGCTGTGAGCCGACTGGACTGTGTTCGCGGCAACGGATCTGCTGTGAATCCTGTTCCGCGACTGAGAAACAGCGGAATTCTGATCTCCTGCTGCCCGGAGTAACGCTCTGATCTGCAGCAAGCCTTTGCCAGCCTCCGACTGGGAAGGCTGAATCGACTCCGCAATACGGGCCGCAGCTGCTAAATTCTGAATCGGAGTTCAATATACCTGCGGGGCGGGAAGAGCTGACGTCGACTGGATTCGGGAACCCGTTGTCGCGCACGCTCGTCGAGTGCTCGCTAGAGGTTCTCCAGTCGAGTGCGCTCGGCCAAGTTTGCCAGGCGCGCGTCCTCCAAGGCGCGAGCCTCGGGGGTTTCTCCAACGATAGGAGTGTGCAGTGCATCCACGTTCCAGCGGCGAAGTTCTTCTCTCTGAAGCGACGTGAGAGGCTCGGGAAGATACTCCTCATGGAGACGCGACGGGTCGCCTCCACCCGCGCCTCCGTCGGTGCGGGGAAAACCGGGAGGACTGGGCGGTCCATCGACCATCAGAACCTCCGTCGCCGGATCGCTGCTGTCGCACTCGGATGCGGTCTATGCGGAGCCAGTCGAACAGGCCGTAGAGGGATTCGTCGGGCTCGATCGCCGCGACTTGAGGGGTGGCCGACTGACGTGCCACCGCGTGCCTCACCCACCGCTGAAGTCTCGACCGACCGGAGCGCTTGCGCCGGCGGGAAACGGGGAGGGAGGACAACACAGGAGCCGATCGGTAGGGGGTCGACGGTTGCCGCAGGAGAACGCCGCGGACGCACGCGCTAAAGTGCGTTGCACCGCGAGCAGGGAGTGCGTCCACGTCGAGCGGAGCCTCCTGGAGCCAAGCAAAGTCATCGACGATGAACGTGAGCGCCCGAGACGGATCTCGCGGCCCTCCACCGAAACTCCGCCGAAAACCATGATGATTCGAGTCGGAAAAGGTCGCAACTCCTCCAACAAACGCTAAAGCACCTACCCCACGGTGGGCGCCAACTGTCGTGGTTCTAAGTCTGACAGTAGTGTAGGGGGGTAAGTATGGAGAGGCAAGATCTTAGCTATGGAGAAGTTGTAAGCACGCAAGGTTTACGAGTTCAGGCCCTTCTCGGAGGAAGTAATAGCCCTACGTCTCGGAGCCCGGAGGCGGTCGACTGGATTATGTGAGTATGAGTTACAGAGGTGCGAACCCTTGTCTCGAAGGAGGGGGTGGCTTATATAGAGTGCGCCAGGACCCCGGCCAGCCCACGTTACAAAGGGTTCAATGTACATTAAGGCGGGGCGTTACTGGTAACGCTGGTAATAAAGTGCTATGATGACCATAAAAAATATTTAATGACCGACCGTTAGCATGCCGAGTGACTTTAGGTCTCCTGACCGTCGAGTGGTTGGATCTTGGTCGAGTGATTGCTTCTTGGTCGAGTGTCTTTGAGTCTGTCGAGTGGAACACCTTCAAGTCGATTGAAAGGTGATTTCTTCTAGAGATGTCCCTGGGTAGGGCAGTTAGGACAGGTCCATGACCCTACCCTAGGTACATAGCTTCATCAGGAAGCACACTACCAATAAAGACATCGTGACGACAGACGCCGCTCAAGGGCGAGGAAGGCAGCATCGGCGGCGAGGGTCGGGTTATTGGGGAGGGTCGTCAATATAATGAGCAATAACAACTCTCTATCCCTAGCAAAACTTATTTACGGTACCGCGACCCTTTGGCGGAACAGAGCCCATAAACCAACCCGCAAATGTTTGCGGGACGCGTTTACGTGATATGTTCCGCATCGGAGGGCTTGCGGTATCGCAAAATTTTCATAGCTTCGTAAATCAGAGACTTCAACAAAGAAAACCAAATGGAATCATAATATAAATATAAATGGTCCGAAAAGCAATTCACAATACAGCAATCATTTTCATCACAACAAATGTTCAAATTTGAATAATTATTACAACACCAAATTGTTCGAATCATCGGATAAAGACAATGAGGACGAACTCCAATCCATCTATAAAATGCACATGAAACCCCATGAATTTCACCCGAACCTACTCCGAGCCAAATCGAGCACAACCCCGCGAGTGTTGGACATACCTCGCCCGAAGCCGGCCGAAGCAAAGCAGCGCTACGCCGCCCTTTCTTCTCCCCGCCGACTGATGCAAAGCCGCGCCGCCGCCTTCCTCCTACGCGCGCGGGCGAGCCCCATCGATTCCGAGGCTCACTGGCGACCAACCGGATCCACCAGCTACAAGGTCGTGCGCCAAGCTCCGGGATGGGATCCATGGCGCCAACGATGGCCACGAGCCCTGGACACAAATGGGCACCCCCCCTCCCCCCACCCCCTTGCCGAAACTTGGTGGAATGGATGTGGAGCAGGGTGGCGAAGCTTTCGGGTGGCGTGAGGCAGCCGAGGCAGCAAGACCAGACGGGGATGTGCGGTGGCGGCGGCGGCGGGGAGTGGAGACGCGAACGGAAGCGGGCGGAAATGCGTTCACGCAAAAGGAAAGAGGAGCTGGCAAAATTGATTGAAATCCCGTAGATATGAACGAAATGAGCTCGTGGATTCGGGATCCCACAAAAAGTTTCCGGGACGGCCAAAATTGGGGGATTTATTCGGGCCGGGCAAACCCCCTCCGTCCCGCAAACCGACGTTTATTTTGCTGGACGTCCGATTTGCAGGATCCGCTAGAGATGCTCTTAATCGTCCTCCTCTTGCAAGACAAAACATCATCTTTTTCCCTACATTTCCTTTCCGTCCACTTTCATTCTCTTAAGGCCATGGTCAATGCATAGCCTCAGGGTGATGCCTCACATGCCATGTAGGATTGGATGACAGGAAAAGTAGATTGGGATGGGGAAGCGGGATCCTCTGCAGGAGGCGGGTGCTTGAAGATAAAAAATGTGGTCAGGTGCATAAAGTAGAAAAAGTTGAAGTAGTGAGTATGGATACATGTGTAGTGAGAATCACTTTCTATTCTTTGATGAAGCCCACTAGTAGTAGCTTG
>NC_041392.1:444903048-444922676 GCF_002162155.2 Triticum dicoccoides
ACCTATCGATCCAACAATGCAAATTTCCACTACATTTTATAATTGGTCGCTATTTTAACATATAGTGATGAAATGTTAGTAGGCAAGAACATCATTACCTATTGTGTTACCAATTTGCCGTTTATTAGCCACCTTGACATCAACAGATTTAGCGGGTTTTGTATCTTCGTCACTGAAGAAAACCAATTCCTGAAAATGACAAAAACATCATTGGAATACATATGTAGAAATCTTAATTCATGTCTAACATTTGCAGCTAATATCAATGAAATAAATGATGAAGTACATACACAGCAATGACGGTCTTCTTGGTAAATAAAATCTAAACACCTTATATGATTGCATGACCATTATTTGTATTTGGCAGATAGAGGTTTTAACCCAAAACATTTATTGTTCAAAGTATAGGGCTTCTCTGTTGTTTATGCTAAGAAAAATATATTCAGAAAACATAGTGCTCGATAAAATAATACAAACAACTTTTGCATTTGTACCAATAATGTTACACCATAATAAGTATAATGCTAGATGCGGATATGAATTTTAGTACAAATAACAGATTTCATTTCACAAGGAGTGAATGGAAAAAACAATACCACAGAACTATCAAAGAAAGGCGCGAAAGAGTTGTCAGTGTATTCACCTTATTCTCGTTTCCTGTATTTAACCTCCCATATTGGTAGGTCCGATTCTTGGAATGGTACCATCTGCACATCAGTAAATTTATCAGAGAAACATAATGTTATGTGGGGTAACAATGGGAGACCGGAAGCACGGCACAAGCAATAGTGGTTTCAAACACGTTTACCACTGCCATCGCTGCAGTTCAAGTTTATATTCATATTATTTATAGATGGAATGCAAATTAGTGTAGCTGACAGAGTGGCAATAGAAGGAGAAATAATCAATAAATGGATTTGCGCACAATCAAAATAACATAACAAGGCGTAAATGTCGTACAACAAAGTGAAAAGTCTCAGATGCGTAAGCAAAACCTACGAAATGCTAGAGAAGAGAGATAACATAGTTCATAGAACTTCTAAAGGTAAACAACAGATGACCTGGGTCAGCAAACAGGAGTGATTACCTCTTGGTCGAACTCCCAAAAGTAAGATCTTCTGTCTGTAGTTTATGGGACAAGTCCTTTGGCTCAACAAAGTTTTTTTTCTGTCGACTTTCTGTACAGAACTTCAAATCTAACTTGCTATCATCCATATCTAAATGTTTCTCAGAAATATTTTGAAAAACTGTACGCCTTTTTGGTTCATCATTCATGGGATTTGTTGCTCTTTTCCGATCTTTCATTTGGGAAACATGTTTGCCTGTGTTAAAATAGCCTAGCTCTTTAGCGAATGCTGCTGCAGCGCCCTATGTATAACCAGGAAAGTTGTCAAAACATTTGTAAATAGTCACCACAAAAGTATAGTAACATAGAAAATTAGGACTGAGGACACTGAAGCGTGCACCTTCCCATAGCTCTTTGTAGGTGGAGTAGACTGTAAGTGCCGATGGTATTTACCAACAACGATGCTGCTGCTGAGCTCATCACCATTATCTGCAAAAGAAATGGCAAAGGTCCATTTGTTTTTGTGGGGAAAGGTAAATTGATGACTGAAAAAAACATAAGCAATATGCATCAGACAGTTGAAGGCAAGAAAAGGAAGGTATTCGATCGGCTCACGTGAATACACCTTCGCTAAAAACCAGCAAAAGGAAGACAACGAATGAATCCTAAATTCCTAATACTTTTCTGCCTCAGGCTTGGGCTGTTGTGCATATCTCATAGGTGACTCACTTTCCTTGTGCCTCTTCAGATTTTCATGCACTGGTTAGTTTGTTATCCCAGTTGGCCGATGGTGCCACGAGAAATGTGTGTATCCAACTTGTAAGGTTATATAAATGTAAAATAATTAGTTAGATAACTACGTGAATATGTGTTTTTAGGTCAAAATTTATCAAGTTACTGATGATTAAAAGTATTACTGTTTAGCTCACAATGAATCTGAACTCGGCTATGTACAGAAAGTCCAAATCGAATCCACATATAAGTTTCATGTAGCTTCGTATTAATTAGCACAACCAAGTTATGGGTAAAAAATGCAGGGTTAAATACTTCTGCATATCATCGAAATAAGAAACAGAAAAACACCTCTCTGACGAAGAGGGACAACACATAACCCAGTGTAGTTGATTAATTCAATTAACATATGTCCAGTGATCCTTGGTGATGAGTTATGAAGATAAAAGAACGTTGAGAAAAGGAACAGCTGCATACTTGTACAGTTGTCCAGCAGTACATCATTTTTCCAGTAAGGTAAGTACCCATGAATAATTTTAATATTCGGCAGAATGACACCTTTTGATACTGATTTCCACAAATTATGGTAACCAACACCGTAAACCTACCAAGCACGAACATCGAGGAATTGGATATAGTGAAAACAAAATCAAAAGGCTAGGAAGGAGTAGTGCTGGCAGCATTCATGTCTCCAAAAGAATGTGGGCATTTTGCCCAATGATACACTTGGCTTGCAACCGTAAGAATTCGTGCTTACATCATCAAGATAAAAGGAAATTCATGGTGAATAAGTTGAGCCGGCAAGGTTTGCTTGGAGCTAAACATCTAAACGCACGCACAGCTATCAAGTAGCATGCAACTGAAAAATTACTAGTATTTCACAGCAACAATATATTCATCAGTAAGCGAAGATGCAAAATTACCAGCGGCGGTGAGGTAACGCGTCGTGGCCCCGTGACCCGTCATTCCTCTCGTTCCCACGTGCAGTTCACCGAGGCAGCGACCGAGATGCAGGGGAGGCACGGCAGCGAGGGATGCCGCGCGCCCGCGGCGCCGGGGGAAGGACAGAGAGGTGACGCCGGCGGGAGGACGGAGCGGCGGCAGGGTGGAGGGTGGTGCGGGGAAGAAGGCGAAGGGAGCGCCGAGGAGGCTAGTTAGCGGATCTTGGCAGCGAGAATCGGCGGCGGCGAGGATGAGAACTCGGGGTGTGAGAAACCTAGCGAGACGACGATGAAACAACGAGGGTCTGGAGGGTGCTGTTTCCTTTTGTCAATCGGATCGTTTTTGGTGGGAAGGAAAGAAACCAGCGTGAGAGATTTTTACAAGAATCTATCGACCGGGCGTTCCCACAAGCCAAGTTCCTTCGGGTTCAACTTTTTATTCAGAAAAACCGTCAAAAAAACACTTTTTATTCAGAGATATCATGTGACTTGGTCGCCAATGGCTGCGAGGAAGAGGACGATTTCTTTCTCGGCCCGCGATCAAGACCACCCGACCGCGGCACATTTTGGCGCCAAACGGCCACCTTTCCTATCATATCCTCCTCTTTGCCTTCGCCCAGCCACGAAGCTCATAGCTAGAGCCTAGAGAGACTTCAGGTTGAGGAAACATTTGAAAAGAAAAACATGAATGAATGAATCTCCCACGATTGATGCAGAAATGGCAAATTTCGGCAGAGCCCCTGTAAAACTCACACGTTCCAAACAGGCCAGACCACAAAGACGGCACCGCCACGGAGAAATTTAGGCCATTCAAGCGTCAGGATTATGACGAGGTTCTTCTTCACCCAACAAAGTGTTTCCTTCTGGTATGTGTTAGGCCACCAAATTCAGGCAGGTCGCCAACTCAATGAGAATGCGAACGAGGATTTAAGTTTAACTCCCACATTCGGTACATGATACAGCCAATGTAATAAACAGAAACATCCGGCAAATCATCGAATCAACAACATCCTAGCTTACAACATTATAAGCTCATTCACCCCAACTTCTGGACTAAGTAATTGGTACAACCCACTAAGTAAGCAACACAACAACTACCCAGGACAAGCTCAAACTGGCTGGCATTGCCATGGGGCCGCACGGCATGGTGGTTTTCAGTTGCTTCAATTTTTTGCAGCTTGATGTTCCACTTCATCCCAGCGGTATATGCTGCCATCCTCGCCGCAGGCAAGGATCGTGCTGAAGAATGGAAGAAAAGAAGAAGAGTGACATGCAATTCTTATGCACCAATACCAAAAGCAGACTTGAAAGAAGAAAAACTATAATGGATGCACATAGCACACATGAGAAGCTATATCCATAAAAGTACAGGAAAAATAAGTGCTAGAGAGATACTACTGGATCAGAGGTGGCGAACGGAATATGGTGATGTACCTTCCATCAAACGACACTGCAGTCTGCCTTATTGGCATTTTGCATTGTGGACTACTCAGCCTGGAAATTATCAGTGTGTACATGCAGGAACATACAAGTTAGTAGCTAGCACCACCACCACATTCAGAGGAGGAGAAATTGGGAATAGCTGAACTTGCTCGGTTAAACTTACCGGGTAATTAGCACAGGAGGGCTCGCCTGCACTTCCCACACATAGATTTTGCCTTCGCGGTTGCCTGTTTACAAGCAAACGATTAACCACAAGAGTTATACTTTTTGAATTTCATCTAACCCTGATCAAGTGCATGTAGATGAGTTCGTTTACGAGCAAACGATTAGCCACGAGCATGTTTTCTACAAATATCAGTTTTTTCACGTGTATAAGTACGGCCATCCTCAGAAACTTGTTGACAATCACATAAGTACAATACAGAAATATGTCCGCAGATAGATAATAATTTCAATATAAAGTGTTACCTATTGCTAATTGATTGAAGTGAAAATCACATGAGAATTTGATAAACCAAATGTCACAATCAGGCACAGGGTACTTCTGAAGAACATCAATGCTACCCTGCATATGGAATGAAGAATCACTTCAGAGGAAGGCACATAGTATGGCCGGCATCATTTTTAGAAACAAAGGAGCACAACCAGAACTAGTTTGTATCAGTACAAAAGTATAATGTGTTAAGCCCTATAGTTCTTTAAAAGTAAAACTGCATCACCTCGCCGGGACCCTGCTCTTTTATTTTTGGCTCCCACAGAACAATTTCATTGTCAACACTCTGCAAGTTCAAGGCGAAGCAGATCAGATGTTCTCATCCTTCAGGAAATAATTATATCAGCATTGAAAAACAGGTGGCAACACTAATCTTTGATATATAAAAAAGACTGTACAGTATGATATTACAGGTTTCAGGTATAGTCTGAAATTTTGCACCAGTAAGCATTCTAACATTGTGTTCACACTAATTCGTCTCTCCTACAAAAATGAGCAATTTACCTTCGACAGGATGAAGTCACCAAGCCACCTAGTACAGTCAACATAGTTAGAATGAACCATGGAAGTCATGAGCTGAAAGGGGATATATCAGCACGATGCTGAGAGGGTCAATATTAAAAGTTTGCATAATAACAGGTTCAAAGATGAGAGATACTTAACATACCGGAAATTGAACAAATTTCGTTGGAAATTTTGATGGAAGGTCAGTCCATGTAAAGGATTTCTCCACGTATGGCCAAAATTCTATGACAACATTAACAAACCATGTCAGTGATCAGCAGTAATAAAATGTAAATAGGAAGCAAGATTGATGAAATGGTTCGCTAACCTTTCATTGACCAGATTTTAACAGTATTATCCATGCCACAACTGGCAATTCGGTAGATATCAGAAGGGTGGAAGTCCTGATATAACGGAAGTATGAATGAAAGGACAGTTAGTGCCGAGATAACATGTTTTATTTTTCAGTGATACTAACTAAAATGATCGACTCAATAATGCCAGTAGCTGGCAGACAGCTATATTTAGAGTGTGTTCGGATTTAGCCCATATTTGGCTAGCTATAATTTTGGTGATGATTTTGCTAGCCCATGATTTGGCCAACATTGGTAAGAAAACTGAACTAGGGTGGCCAAACGAGCATTGGCATGCCAGAAAATTGGCCATGATCCTAACAAAGACCACGTTTTTGATTATGAACAAAATATTGGCAGGGTAGCTTTTGGCCACAATCCAAACATATCTTTGGGCAGTGAAGTGAGTGGCAATATAAAACAATGTCACTAGGAGGTAGGTGTAACTTACAACACTCAATACTTCATTACGGTGACCTCCTCCTCCAGCAAAAATCAAGATGCAGATACCTGTATGGACATTCCATAGCCTAACAGACTCGTCCTATATAAGGCCATATAAACTGCATCAGAAAGGTAAAAGGCATAGGTATATCCAGCATCACACCAGGTTATCTGCCAACCTTGCTTGCAGAAATGAAGAGCGAAGGCTTCAATGGTTGAGTTCTTATCTCATTTATTGAATCACCATGGCCAAGAAAACTCTGCATGATTTGTAAGACGAAATAAGAAACTTACTCCACGTTCGTAGTCATTAGTTTAGGATATTGAATCGTAATATATACGCCCAATTTCATGACTACCTCAGAAGAATAGATCTGCTAGGTTGTAAATGTTTTCACCACGGTAGACGTACTAAAGTATTTGACATCTACAATCTCTTTTGGAGAAAAATAAACTACTGTATAGCAGAAACACAACTTTTCCTAAAAGTCCAAATCATCATCTCGAATGGACAATACAGAGAAACCAACAATTATCAAATAAGTAACTGTTTTCAGAAAGGACATCAAATAAGCAGCTGAATAGTAGATTGATGCAAGTGAAACTTCATCCATGTTGGCCACAATAAGAAAGTAGAAAACTCTGGCACTACTATTATACCTTAAACAACTTCTCGGTGGCACAGTTGATGACCCGAATGACCGCATTGCTTCCTGCTGCCACTAGCAGTGGTGTGCCGTCAAGGTCACAAGCCCAGCTCAGAGTGTAGAATGACTGAGCATCCTGAGATAAGATGCAGACCTCGTCAGCCTCAGATAAAGTACAACTAATATAAGAAACTGAAGATTCTAGAGATTGTAATGGAGCTTACGTCCGCATCAATGTATGCTTGCAGAACAGCCAAGTTACCGTCGGGGAGGCCACGGTACGTCGTCACCTGCAAGATCAGCAGAGTCAACTTGTGGACAGGAGCACACCAGAAGTAACAATTAATCGAATCAAACTACGATCGGATGCCTATGGAAAAGAAAACTAAGACCAGATTCTCAACAATTCCCTCCACTGTGATATTGATCGAAAGTTCCATCGAATATGCAAGTTGTTATCAGATACAATATATCAAAACTTGTGACAAACAGCACCCTGTTTCCCAATGGAAGGTCCAAATTTTCCGAACCAAAAGCCAAACTTGCAGCTCCATCGACCTTATTTGGGAGGTTCCTTCACCCCTTCGCCTCGACGGTGAGATTTGGCCAGCGGTCGCCCCCTCCATTTTGTGGAAAATTTGGGACTCTCGGAATCCCTCCACGAAGGTCGGATCCTCCTATGGAGCCCCGCGCACCGGAACCCCAGCTCTCCCACTCAACCACTCACAATTAAGAACATTCCCAAATCTAAAGACAGGGCAAAGATCGAGCGGGCGGGCAACCACAGAAGGCTTACACGATTGCCGCCGACGGTGGCGAAGACGTCGTAGTAGCGGGCGTCGATGAAGTTGAAGCCGATGGCGTAGAGCGGGCGCTTGCCCTCGGTGTGCTTGCTGCAGAGCTTGTACTCCCGGCTCCGGCTGGGCGCCAGCGACCCCACCGCCGCCTCGCACCCTAACCCCTGCCCCGGGCCCAGCCTCGCCATGCGCGCCGGGAGAGGTTGGGGCTCTGGCGCCTGCTTCTCCTCCTCCGCCGCCGCCTTCCTCTTCCCCCTCCCCCTACCCTTCCTCTCGGCCCACGCCTTGGAGGCAGCGGCGGCGTCTGCAAAGGCGGTGGCGGCGCGGGCTTCGGCTTCTGCGGGTGTGATGGGGCGACGCTGTGACCTCCGGCGCGTGACGACCTCAGGCGTTGTCGCGCTTCAGAGTTGAGAGATTTGGGGTTTAAGCACCGCGTGGAAATCAGATTTACATTTTCTTCTTACGGAAATCAAATTAGAAAAGAATCAATGAAAGCAATTAATCGGGCACCTGCAGTTTACACTTGGATTTACATCTTTCACTTTTTTGGCAAACCTTTAATGTAGTACAGTAATTGGGTTGTTGGGATATGGCTGGTTATGGGTTTTCAAATTGCAAATAGGGACACGAGTATATCAATAGCAAACATTTAATAATATATGCTGGTTACAACTGGAGTTGGTAACTGAGATGGGGCTATTGCCCTCTGCAACGGGATTTAAATCCATTCGCAAAAAATGATAATGATGATGATGATGATGATGATGATGATGATGATGATTATATGTTATCATGGATTTACATTCAAATTTTTTCTTTTGTAGAACTGAACCAAGACATTGTTTTACTGGATTTGCTAGAATTTTTTTTACCTGATTTTCTACTTTTAAGGTTAAAGCAACACTTTAAGATTCATGAAACTAAGAGATCTACCACAATGCAAGAACAGTTGTACAACAAGTTGATATACCTGGATTTTGATTCAACTTCATTATAAAAGTCAAACTATGAAGAAAATCACTCATACTAAAGTAAAAAAAATGTTTTTTGAAAATAACCTGATAAACTAAAACTATTTGTGTTATCAATGACAAATAAACCACATACCATAACGATTGAGGACCAAAGGAACTATATAACATAGATCTAAAATAAAATTTACTTTGATTTAGTAAGAAAAAAGGTTTGGAGTAACAATATTTCCCATGTACCACGTACTTTTTGCGACGCGACTTATACTGCATCTTGCCGTTGGACCCCACCAACGGCGTCTCATCGTTCGGGGTGCTCATGCCGTAGCAAGTAGTTGGAGTAAGGGGCCTTGGTAAGATGCCTAAGGTGTAGTTGTGTGGGGTTTTCTAGATAGTTGTCTAGACAATGACACTAAACATGTACTATATGTTTGACATGCTTTGCCGGATATGGAAGAAAGTGTCGATTTTTCTTCACGGGAGTCTCGGATCCACATGTGCGGCTGTAACCACAAAGAAAAGATGGTCAAAATCGAATAAGGCAATGAGATGTCATTGTCCGATGAAACCGGGTAAGTGTTAAGGTGCGATAACAACTAGACAACTGGAGAAGAAGAACACGAGGAAGCTAATGGATACCAGGAGTGAAGGATGTTGGCGGCGGCGGATGGAATGAATTGTATGTTCTGGTTTATATAATTGAAATTTAGGGTTTCAAAACTAGATGATGAAAATATGTGTTCATGGGCCTATCGTTTTCATGGGCCTACCCGTTACTTGGGCCTGACACCTTATAGAATGTTCGTGGAATGAACCCATAGGTTTTTCATCATCTATAAAGGTCATTTCGATAAATAAAAACTAGATTAAACCCCCATTGATTGCACTACCCTAATGAGTTAGTTGCGAGATGATGTATTACAGAACGAGTAAAGAGACTTGCCGGTAACGAGATTGAACTAGGTATTGAGATACCGACGATCGAATCTTGGGCAAGTAACATACCGATGACAAAGGGAACAACGTATGTTGTTATGCGGTCTGACCGATAAAGATCTTCGTAGAATATGTGGGAGCCAATGTGAGCATCCAGGTTCCGCTATTGGTTATTGACCGGAGACGTGTCTCGGTCATGTATACATTGTTCTCGAACCCGTAGGGTCCGCACGCTTAAGGTTTCAATGACAGTTATATTATGAGTTTATGAGTTTTGATGTATCGAAGGAGTTCGGAGTCCCGGATGAGATCGGGAACATGACGAGGAGTCTCGAAATGGTCGAGACGTGAAGATCGATATATTGGACGACTATATTCGGACATCGGAAAGGTTCCGAGTGATTCGGGTATTTTCGGGGGTACCGGGGAGTCACGGGAATACGAGAAAGAAGCAATGGGCCTCATGGGCCAAGTGGTGGAAGAGAGGAGGCAGGGCGCACGGCCCCCCTAGCCCAAACCGAATTGGACTAGGGGCTGGCCCCCCTTTCCTCCTTTTCCTCCCTCTCCTTCCTTCTCCTTCTCCTTCCCTTCCTTCCCCTCTCCTACTTGGACTAGGAAAGAGGGGGGAATCCTACTTGGAGTAGGATTGCCCCCCCTTGGGCGCACCTCCTTCCCTTGGCCGCCTCTCCCCCTTGCTCCTTTATATACGGGGGCAGGGGGGCACCCCATGACACACAAGTTAATCTTCGTGATCGTTCTCTTAGCCGTGTGCGGTGCCCCCCTCCACCATAATCCTCGATAATATTGTAGCGGTGCTTAGGCGAAGCCCTGCGATGGTAGAACATCAAGATCGTCACCACGCCGTCGTGCTGACGGAACTCTTCCCCGACACTTTGCTGGATCGAAGTCTGGGGATCGTCATCGAGCTGAACGTGTGCTAGAACTCGGAGGTGCTGTAGTTTTGGTGCTTGATCGGTCGGGCCGTGAAGACGTACGACTACATCAACCGCGTTGTCATAACGCTTCCACTATTGGTCTACGAGGGTACGTAGACAATACTCTCCCCTCTTGTTGCTATGCATCACCATGATCTTGCGTGTGCCTAGGAAATTTTTGAAATTACTACGTTCCCCAACAGTGGTATCTGAGCCTAGGTTTTATGTGTTGATGTTATATGCACGAGTAGAACACAAGTGAGTTGTGGGCGATATAAGTCATACTGCTTACCAGCATGTCATACTTTGGTCCGGCGGTATTTTTGGATGAAGCGGCCCGGACCGACATTACGCGTACGCTTACGCGAGACTGGTTCTACCGACGTGCTTTGCACACAGGTGGCTGGCGGGTGTCAGTTTCTCCAACTTTAGTTGAACCGAGTGTGACTACGCCCAGTCCTTGCGAAGGTTAAAACAGCACCAACTTGACAAACTATCGTTGTGGTTTTGATGCGTAGGTAAGATTGGTTCTTGCTTAAGCCCGTAGCAGCCATGTAAAACTTGCAACAAACAAAGTAGAGGACGTCTAACTTGTTTTTGCAGGGTATGTTGTGATGTGATATGGTCAAGACATGATGCTAAATTTTATTGTATGAGATGATCATGTTTTGTAATCGAGTTATCGGCAACTGGCAGGAGCCATATGGTTGTCGCTTTATTGTATGCAATGCAATCGCCCTGTAATGCTTTACTTTATCACTAAGCGGTAGCGATAGTCGTAGAAGCATAAGATTGGCGAGACGACAATGATGCTACGATGGAGATCAAGGTGTCACGCCGGTGACGATGGTGATCATGACGGTGCTTCGAAGATGGAGATCACAAGCACAAGATGATGATGGCCATATCATATCACTTATATTGATTGCATGTGATGTATATCCTTTATGCATCTTATCTTGCTTTGATTGACGGTAGCATTATAAGATGACCCCTCACTAAATTATCAAAGTATAAGTGTTCTCCCTGAGTATGCACCGTTGCGACTGTTCTTCGTGCTGAGACACCACGTGATGATCGGGTGTGATAGGCTCTACGTTCAAATACAACGGGTGCAAAACAGTTGCACACGCAGAATACTCAGGTTTAACTTGACGAGCCTAGCATATAACAGATATGGCCTCGGAACACGGAGACCGAAAGGTCGAGCGTGAATCATATAGTAGATATGATCAACATAGTGATGTTCACCATTGAAACTACTCCATCTCACGTGATGATCGGACATGGTTTAGTTGATATGGATCACGTGATCACTTAGAGGATTAGAGGGATGTCTATCTAAGTGGGAGTTCTTAAGTAATATGATTAATTGAACTTTAATTTATCATGAACTTAGTCCTGGTAGTATTAGCATATCTATGTTGTAGATCAATAGCTCGCGTTGTTGCTTTCATATGTTTATTTTGATATGTTCCTAGAGAAAATTATGTTGAAAGATGTTAGTAGCAATGATGCGGATTGGATTCGTGATCTGAGGTTTATCCTCATTGCTGCACAGAAGAATTATGTCCTTGATGCACCGCTAGGTGACAGGCCTATTGCGGGAGCAGATGCAGACGTTATGAACGTTTGGCTAGCTCAATATGATGACTACTTGATAGTTTAAGTGCACCATGCTTAACGGCTTAGAATCGGGACTTTAAAGACATTTTGAACGTCATAGATCATATGAGATGTTCCAGGAGTTGAAGTTAATATTTCAAGCAAATACCCGAGTTGAGAGATATGAAGTCTCCAACAAAGTTCTATAGCTAAAAGATGGAGGAGAATTGCTCAACTAGTGAGCATGTGCTCAGATTGTCTGGGTACTACAATCGCTTGAATCAAGTGGGAGTTAATCTTCCAGATAAAATAATGATTAACATAATTCTCTAGTCACCATCACCAAGTTAGTAGAACTTCGTGATGAACTATAATATGCAAGGGATAACGGAAACGATTCCCAAGCTCTTCGTGATGCTAAAATCAACGAAGGTAGAAATCAAGAAAAACATCAAGTGTTGATGGTAGACAAGACCACTAGTTTCAAGAAAAGGGCAAAGGGAAGAAGGGGAACTTCAAGAAGAGCGGCAAGCGAGTTGCTGCTCAAGTGAAGAAGCCCAAGTCTGGACCTAAGCCTGAGACTGAGTGCTTCTACTGCAAAGGAACTGGTCACTGGAAGCGGAATTACCCCAAGTATTGGCGGATAAGAAGGATGGCAAAGTGAACAAAGGTATATTTGATATACATGTTATTGATGTGTAGTTTACTAGTGTTTATAGCAATCCCTAAGTATTTGATACTAGTTCAGTTGCTATGATTAGTAACTCAAAACGGGAGTCGCGGAATAAACAGAGACTAGTTAAGGGTGAAGTGACGATGTGTATTGGAAGTGGTTCCAAGATCGATATGATCATCATCACAGACTCCCTATACTTTCGGGATTAGTGTTGAACCTAAATAAGTGTTATTTGGTATTTGCGTTGAGCATGAATATGATTTGATCATGTTTATTGCAATACGGTTATTCATTTAAGTTAGAGAACAATTGTTGTTCTGTTTACATGAATAAAACCTTCTATGGTCATACACACCAACGAAAATGGTTTGTTGGACCTCGATCGTAATGATACACATATTCATAATATTGAAGCCAAAAGATGCAAAGTTAATAATGATAGTGCAACTTGTTTGTGGCACTGTCGTTTAGGTCATATTGGTGTAAAGCGCATGAAGAGACTCCATGCTGATGGGATTTTGGAATCACTTGATTATGAATCACTTGATGCTTGCGAACCATGCCTCATGGGCAAGATGACTAAGACTCCGTTCTCCGGAACAATGGAGCGAGCAACTGACTTATTGGAAAAAATACATACTGATGTATGCGATCCGATGAGTGTTAAGGCTCACGGCAGGTATCGTTATTTTCTGACCTTCACAGATGATTTAAGTAGATATGGGTATATCTACTTGATGAAACATAAGTCTGAAACATTAGAACAGTTCAAAGAATTTCAGAGTGAAGTGGAAAATCATCGTGACAAGAAGATAAGGTTTCCACGATCTGATCGCGGAGACAAATATTTGAGTTACGAGTTTGGTCTTCAATTAAAACAATGTGGAATAGTTTCACAAATTCATGCCACCTGGAACACCACAGCATAATGGTGTGTCCGAACGTCATAACCGTACTTTATTGGATATAGTACAATCTATGATGTTTCTTACCGATTTATCACTATCATTTTGGGGTCATGCATTAGAGACAGCTGCATTCACGTTAAATAGGGCACCATCAAAATCCGTTGAGATGATGCCTTATGAACTGTGGTTTGGCAAGAAACCAAAGTTGTCATTTCTTAAAGTTTGGGGTTGCAATGCTTATGTGAAAAAGTTTCATCCTGATAAGCTCAAACCCAAATCGGAAAAGTGCGTCTTCATAGGATACCCAAAAGGTTACTGTTGTGTACACCTTCTATCACAGATCCGAAGGCAAGATATTCGTTGCTAAGAATGGATCCTTTCTAGAGAAGGAGTTTCTCTCGAAATAAGTGAGTGGGAGGAAAGTAGAACTTGATGAGGTAACTATACCTGCTCCCTTATTGGAAAGTAGTTCATCATAGAAATCTGTTCCTGTGACTACTACACCAATTAGTGAGGAAGCTAATGATGATGATCATGTAACTTTGAATCAAGTTACTACCGAACCTCGTAGGTAAACCAGAGTGAGATCCGCACGAGAGTGGTACGGTAATCCTGTTCTGGAGGTCATGTTACTTGACCATGACGAACCTACGAACTATGAGGAAGTGATGATGAGCCCAGATTCCGCAAAATGGCTTGAGGCCATGAAATCTGAGATAGGATCCATGTATGAGAACAAAGTATGGACTTTGGTTGACTTGCCCGATGACCGGCAAGCCATAGAAAATAAATGGATCTTCAAGAGGAAGACGAACGCTGATAGTAGTGTTACTATCTACAAAGCTAGACCTGTCGAAAAAGGTTTTTGACAAAGTTCAAGGTGTTGACTATGATGAGATTTTCTCACCCGTATCGATGCTTAAAGTCTGTCCGAATCATGTTAGCAATTGCCACATTTTATGAAATCTGGCAAATGGATAACAAAACTGCAATCCTTAATGGATTTCTTAAAGAAGAGTTGTATATGATGCAACCAGAAGGTTTTGTCAATCCTAAAGGTGTTAACAAAATATGCAAGCTCCAGCGATCCATCTATGGACTGGTGCAAGCATCTCGGAGTTGGAATACACGCTTTGATAAGTTGATCAAAGCATATAGTTTTATACAGACTTGCGATGAAGCCTGTATTTACAAGAAAGTGAGTGGGAGCACTACATCATTTCTGATAAGTATATGTAAATGACATATTGTTGATCGGAAATAATGTAGAATTATTCTGCAAGGCATAAAGGAGTATTTGAAAGGAGTTTTTCGAAGAAGGACCTCGGTGAAGCTGCTTACATATTGAGCATCAAGATCTATAGAGATAGATCAAAACGCTTGATAAGTTTTTTCAATGAGTACATACCTTGACAAGATTTTGAAGTAGTTCAAAATGGAACAGTCAAAGAAAGAGTTCTTGCATGTGTTACAAGGTGTGAAATTGAGTAAGACTCAAAGCCCGACCACGGCAGAAGATAGAAAGAGAATGAAAGTCATTCCCTATGCCTCAGCCATAGATTCTATAAAGTATGCCTTGCTGTGTACCAGATCTATTGTATACCCTACACTGTGTTAAGCGAGGGAATACAATAGTGATCTAGGAAGTAGATCACTGGACAGCGGTCAAAATTATCCTTAGTGAAATAAGGATATGTTTCTCGATTATGGACGTGACAAAAAGGTTCGTCGTAAAAGGTTACGTCGATGCAAGTTTTGACACTAATCTAGATGACTCTAAGTCTCAATCTAGATACATATTGAAAGTGGGAGCAATTAGCTAAAGTAGCTCCGTGCAGAGCATTGTAGACATAGAAATTTGCAAAATACATACGGATCTGAATTTTGGCAGACCCGTTGACTAAGCTTCTCTCACAAGCAAAACATGATCACACCTTAGTACTCTTTGGGTGTTAATCACATAGAGATGTGAACTAGATTACTGACTCTAGTAAACCCTTTGAGTGTTGGTCACATGATGATGTGAACTATGGGTGTTAATCACATGATGATGTGAACTATTGATGTTAAATCACATGGCGATGTGATCTAGATTATTGACTCTAGTGCAAGTGGGAGACTGAAGGAAATATGCCCTAGAGGCAATAATAAAGTTATTATTTATTTCCTTATTTCATGATAAATGTTTATTATTCCTGCTAGAATTGTATTAACCGGAAACATAATACATGTGTGAATACATAGACAAACTAAACGTCACTAGTATGCCTCTACTTGACTAGCTCGTTGATCGAACATGGTTATGTTTCCTAACCATAGACATGTGTTGTCATTTGATTAACAGGATCACATCATTAGGAGAATGATGTGATTGACATGACCCATTCCATTAGCTTAGCACCCGATCATTTAGTATGTTGCTATTGCTTTCTTCATGACTTATACATGTTCCTATGACTATGAGATTATGCAACTCCCGTTTGCCGGAGGAACACTTTGTGTGCTACCAAACGTTACAACGTAACTGGGTGATTATAAAGATGCTCTACAGGTGTCTCCAAAGGTACATGTTGGGTTGGCGTATTTCGAGATTAGGATTTGTCACTCCGATTATTGGAGAGGTATCTCTGGGCCTTCTCAGTAATGCACATCACTTAAGCCTTGCAAGCAATGCAACTAATGAGTTAGTTGCGAGATAATGTATTACAAAACGAGTAAAGAGACTTGCCGAGAACGAGATTGAACTAGGTATTGAGATACCGACTGTAACGCCCTCGATGCGGCTATAGCTCCCACGTGTCGAGGCACGACTTAGAGACATAACCGCATTCAAAGCAATGTCGCAAGTCAGGCAATCTTTACAACATCCCATGTAATACATAATAAAAGGTGGAGATACATAGTTGGCTTACACTCGCCACGTCACATCAGAGTACATAAATAACATCCATCATACAAACACTCATGGCCCGACTACGGCGCCAAAATAGAAGAAAACCCAACATGCGACAAGGCCCCGAATCAAACCCCAACTAGGCACCACTACTGATCATCAGGAAAAGACACGTAGTATCGCTGAGAGTCCTCGTTGAACTCCCACTTGAGCTCGTACTCGTCACCTGGAGCGGAATCAGCTGGACCTGCATCTGGTGTAATAGTAATCTGTGAGCCACAAGGACTCAGCAATCTCGCACCCTCGCGATCAAGACTATTTAAGCTTATAGGAAGGATAAGGCAAATATATGTGGAGCTGCAGCAAGCGACTAGCATATATGGTGGCTAACTTATTCGCAAAAGAGAGCGAGAAAAGGAGGCAAGGCGCGAGCGAGAATCTAGAGGAACAACCTGCGCAAGCATAACTCCAACACCGTGTCCACTTCCCGGACTCCGCCGAGAAGAGGCCATCACGGTAACACACTCAGTTGATTCATTTTAATTAATTAAGGTTCAAGTTATCTACAACCGGACATTAACAAATTCCCATCTGCCCATAACCGCAGGCACGGCTTTCGAAAGTTCAAACCCTGCAGGGGAGTCCCAACTTAGCCCTTGACAAGCTCTCACGGCCAACGAAGGAATAGACCTCCTCCCAAGACATTCCGATCAGACTCGGTATCTCGGTAACTCAAGACACTTCGACAGGTTAAAACAAGACCAGCAACACCACCCGCTGTGCCGACAAATCCCGATAGGAGCTGCACATATCTCGTTCTCAGGGCACATCGGATAAGCTAAGCATACGGGAGCCAACGTAACCCAAGTTGCCGAGGGACGGCCCCGCACGGTGCTCTAGGTTGGACCAACACTCAGAGGAGCACTGGCCCGGGGGGGTTAAAATAAGATGACCCTTGAGTCTGAAGAACCCAAGGAAAAGAAAAGGCTAGGCGGCAAATGGTAAGACCAATGTTGGGCATTGCTGGACAAGCTTTAATCAAGGCGAAACATCAAGGGGTTCCCATTATAATCCAACCGCGTAAGGAACGCAAAATCCGGGATCATAACACCGATATGACGGAAACTAGGGTGGCAAGAGTGGAACAAAACACTAGGCGAGAGGCCGAGCCTTCCACCCTTTACCATGTGTATAGATGCTTTAAGATAACATGGCAATATAATGATATCCCAACTAGTAAATAAATGATGTTCCAACAAGGAACGACCTCCAATCTTCACCTGCAACTAGCAACGCTATAAGAGGGGCTGAGCAAAGCGGTAACATAGCCAATCAACGGTTTGCTAGGACATGGTGGGTTAGAGGTTTCAACATTGCAATTAGGAGGCTGACAAGCAAAAGGTAGGCATCGTAGCATTGGCATAGCAAGAGCGAGCAAACTAGCATATCAAAGATAGTAGTGATTTCGAGGGTATGATCATCTTGCCTGCACAGTTGTCAGAGTTGACTGGATCCTCACAAGCAAACTCAACGGGCTCCTCGGTAGCGAACTCGTCTCCCGGCTCTACCCAAACAAGACAAACAAGCAACAATGATACAATCAACCACGTGCAAGACCAAGCAATATGATGAAATGATGATATGCTATGCGGGATGCAAAATGCAAGATATGACAGGAAATGCATGAACCTGGCCTCAACTTGGAATTCCAAGGGTGCCACTGGAAAGATGATATGAAATCGCTTGAAAACGATATAAAGAACGCCGGAATCGGAGTTATGGTTTGGAAATGGCAAGCGTTTCAAAAATGACACCGGTCTGCGATTTACAGCAAGTAGGCATCTAAACGCAATGAAATGAACATGCTACAGCCACCAAACATGACAACAAAATACATGGTAGGGATGCACACAAGATGCAGACTAGCACTGAGCCACGGCCAATTCATCCATTATGAGGTTCAAACAAGCATGGCAAAAACGCAAATGCAAAACAGATTCCAGACTTAGTGAAATTAACACTTGACTGAAATTTCAGATCACGAAGCCCTCTTCGGAGCAACAAAACAACATGATGCATGACCTGATTAAGACAAGTAAGAACATGGCATGGAGCTACTCAACAAGCTTAACAAAAGTCCCTAAGTGACCTGGGGCCAAAAGGGATCACAAAATATACTAACGGGCACACGAACATAGCTAAAACACATTCAGTTTTCAGACTTAGTGAAAACTGAGACATGCTGAAATATAACTCACGAAGGCATGTAAACGAGCTCGATGCACTCACTATGGTGCAAGTCATGGCAAGGAAAGAATACATCCATAAAGAAGGCACAAAATACAAGCTAGACATGGCAAAAACAATGGCATAGCATGCACGGATCAACTACAATAACATCGGCAAAATCGCAAACGAGTTGACGATCTTCCCAGATTCACAACGAAGCAAAAGTAGAGCTCGATTGACTCAAGCTAGGGTGCTCCATAATTGCAAATAAAGACATAGATGGATAGAGCATGACATGATTAACAAAACACCTTAACTGATCATCCTCAAAAGAGGCACGGGTCACTAGGAAACAAGCTGAACATATGACATCATGAACTAGATAATCCCAGACTTAGTGAAAACTACTAAGTCTCTGAAAACAGATTTCCCGGGTGCCTCTCTTTGCAAGCTTGCACAAGTCACCACACACATCCTAAAAATGCATGGGTTGCACCTCTGGAAATAAGACAAAATCCTTAACAAAACATATGAAGGACTCACAGGCATATCATGCACACATTAATCATGGCAAAAATGACAAAAGTCTAAGATGAACTAGCAGATCTGACAATTAACTCATGAAGCCTCCTTCTAACAACATTTCGGGCATCAAGATGAGCTCAAATGAAAATGATGCAATGGGATGAAATGATGTACTCGTCGAGACGAACATTTTGATATGCTATATGTCCAAATCGGAGCTACGGATTTTGATATGCTATATGTGCAAAGTTACGGCAGGTCAAAGTAGGCATAAAAATTAGTGTTTTTGAGGAAAAAGTCAACCAGAATCTTCTCAGATCCAGATCCAGATCAGCACGGATTACGAGGTCGCCGAAAACATTGTTCACGCTAGAGTTTCATCACCGGACTTGCCGCGGGGAAGGAGAGGCCGGGGTGGAGGAGGCCGAAGGACGCCGGTGAAGGAGGCGGCGGCCGCGGGCGGGGCGAGGCGCGGCCGGCCGGCGCGCGGCGGGCGGCGATGGCGCCGTGGAGGCGCGGGCGGCGGCGCC
>NC_041392.1:444923174-445035163 GCF_002162155.2 Triticum dicoccoides
GGAGCTAGGAGAGTCCAAATGAGGTGCGGTTTTTGGCCACGCGATCGTGCTCGAACGCTCTAGGACATGGAGCAGAGTTTGGTGGGTTTTGGGCCAAATTGGAGGGGTGTTGGGCTTTCAACACACACGAGGCCTTTTCGGTCCCTCGGTTAACCGTTGGAGTATCAAACGAAGTCCAAGTGATACGAAACTTGACAGGCGGTCTACCGGTAGTAAACCAAGGCCGCTTGGCAAGTCTCGGTCCAATCCGGAAATGTTTAATCCCCACACACGAAAGAAAACTAGAAATGACCACCGGAGGAGAACGAAGCGCCGGAATGCAAAACGGACAACGGGGAAAATGCTCGAATGCATGAGATGAACACGTATGCAAATGCAATGCACATGATGACATGATATGAGATGCATGACAACGATAACAACACACGGAGACAAAGACCCGAACCCGAGAAATAAATATAACTTAACGTCGGAAACGGCAAGAGTTGGAGTACAAATAGGGCAAGTTACATCTAGGGCGTTACAACGACAATCGAATCTCGGGCAAGTAACATACCGATGATAAAGGGAACAACGTATGTTGTTATGCGGTCTGACCGATAAAGATCTTCGTAGAATATGTGGGAGCCAATATGAGCATCCAGGTTCCGCTATTGGTTATTGACCGGAGACGTGTCTCGGTCATGTATACATTGTTCTCGAACCCGTAGGGTCCACACGCTTAAGGTTTCAATGACAGTTATATTATGAGTTTATGAGTTTTGATGTACCGAAGGAGTTCGGAGTCCCAGATGAGATCGGGGACATGACGAGGAGTCTCGAAATGGTCGAGACGTAAAGATCGATATATTGGACGACTATATTCGAACATCGGAAAGGTTCCGAGTGATTCGGGTATTTTCGGGGGTACCGGGGAGTCACGGGAATATGAGGAAGAAGCAATGGGCCTCATGGGCCAAGTGGTGGAAGAGAGGAGGCAGGGCGCACGGCCCCCCTAGCCCAAACTGAATTGGACTAGGGGGCCGGCCCCCCTTTCCTCCTTTTCCTCTCTCTCCTTCCTTCTCCTTCTCCTTCCCTTCCTTCCCCTCTCCTACTTGGACTAGGAAAGAGGGGGGAATCCTACTTGGAGTAGGATTGCCCCCCTTGGGCGCGCCTCCTCCCCTTGGCCGCCTCTCCCCCTTGCTCCTTTATATACGGGGGCAGGGGGGCACCCCATGACACACAAGTTGATCTTCGTGATCGTTCTCTTAGCCGTGTGCGGTACCCCCCTCCACCATAATCCTCGATAATATTGTAGCGGTGCTTAGGCGAAGTCCTGCGACGGTAGAACATCAAGATCGTCACCACGCCGTCGTGTTGATGGAACTCTTCCCCGACACTTTGCTGGATCGGAGTCTGGGGATCGTCATCGAGCTGAACGTGTGCTAGAACTCGGAGGTGCTGTAGTTTCGGTGCTTGATCGGTCAGGCCGTGAAGACGTACGACTACATCAACCGCGTTGTCATAACGCTTCCGCTATTGGTCTACGAGGGTACGTAGACAATACTCTCCCCTCTCGTTGCTATGCATCACCATGATCTTGCGTGTGCGTAGGAAATTTTTGAAATTACTACGTTCCCCAACAGATTTATGTATGGCTTTGTGGTACCGCAAATCCTGCTTTAGCCCCCCCCCCTTTCCAAACTGTTGATAAACTTCCAAGCCAGATATTCCGATTTACCCTAGAAACCTTCATCGGTTGTACCCTTCATGGATCTCGGAGGCTTTCTACTCCTGCACAAGTTATCAAACCGGTTAGCATAGGGTACGTGAATCACAGTACTCCTTCCCTGAGTCTGGATTTCTTTCAAACAAAAAGAGCATCGAGCACGTCTTTGCCTAGTGTGACCCATGGCTCTTCTCCTTGGTGACCTTGCAATGTGGCATTGTTCTTAGTGACTCATTATCTGATGATGAAAATGAAAAATGAAGACATAGATCTGATCTAATATCGTTAGAACCCTACAATCGGTGCTAGTTGTTGAGGGATTTTTTATCGGGTCCTAATAACACTACTAGAACGAGTACGCGGATTTGTAGTCTTGGGAACGTTACCCCAGGTTTAAGTGGATCTAGAACACAAATAAAAGGGCTTACATGATCTACCTGGTTCGGGCCCCAAACGTGGGTAAAAGCCCTACTTCTACCTTGGTCTTTTTCTTATGTATATGGGGAGTATAAAAATTGTTGACGTTTAAGAATCAACTTTTGACTAGGGGGCATCCACTGGTGCAACGACGTCCTATATAAACAGTTTTCACCCTCTTTCCGTGATAGAGTTTTAAACCGTCGCCTTGCCTTTGTGTGCGATGGGGGGTCCATCCCACATGACCCAGAAAATGTCTGCGATAGCTCCTCTGTCACACATGCTTAACGCATATGCTCGTGTGCGATCGGGGGAGCTAACACATACGATTTCGTTGGACAAGCCGTGTGAGATCGTCTTTCCATCCCACACAATAATAATGGAACAAACATTTGTGTTGGTAGACTACATCACACACAACTTTCTGTATAGCCTCATCTGTGATAGATGGAGCAATCACACATGCTCTGCTTGTTAGAATTATGCCCTAGAGGCAATAATATTGTATTATTATATTTTCATATTCATAATTAAGTGTTTATATTTTATACTATAACTATTATGATCCTGGAATATGTGATTCAGTGGAAAACTCATATGCATGTGTGGAATGATAAACGGATAAAATAAAGGTTCCTAGTCTCACCCCTTAGACTAGCTCAAGTGTTGTTGGTGATCACATTTTCCAGATCTTAGGATATCGTTAAGTGTAACGATAGTCCTAAAGCAATATTGAGATGATGACATTGAAAGAACGGTCATTGAGATTATGACATGCTTAATGCATATACTTATAGTTGTTGTTGGTAGTATAAGATGAGACACACCAAAAAACAACAAAGGTAACATTCATCATATAGGCCCGAAACCATGTTTTCAGGCCCTTACATCTAGCGAGAGTTAGGTCTAAAGTTGTTGAATGTCATTTTTTTTCATAACTTATCTCCATATAAATAGAGATCATTGATGGTGCTTTCAAAAACTTTGAACATTTTGGTTGATCACAAACTACATAAAATAGATATGTATGAACACCATGTATTTTTGGGATCAATGTTGCAAATTGCAAATTATATTTTTTTTCTCCCCAAAAGAATTTACAAAGGTATGCGTCAATGTTTGATTCTGCAATGTCAGATGCCAAGAAAGCACTCATACATCTTGAAGGCAATATTGTTTCCAATAAAGCTATCCATGAAGGCCTTTCTATAAAAAAATTACTCACCCCGCCACCCGTAAGTAAAAATAAACTCTTCGTTATTTTCTCTCTCCGAATTTTCCATCTGTCATAAAAACTGCTCCTAAAATTGAAGTAAATTACCAACCTCGCGCGCCCGTGAAAGTGAAAAAGATGAGCGTTCCTCTGAATCATTCATACGTCATAGGGCCCTCCAGTTTTCATCCATCGTGAGACTGATATTTTCTTTTCCTTCTCATACACGCATCCAGGATGTAATAAAAAATACACGCATCATGGATCAAGTCCAATATCGATCCATTGTGAGCATGTTATAATGCACGTGTCTTATGTCCACATCCGCGCCGGTTGGTGCATAAATATTCAAATATGTGTATATACATGTAAATTCAATATTTGAACCAGGTTTGAAGACACTATTTTATTATCCTGTTGCAATGTATGAGTCTTTTTGCTAGAAGTATATGGCTCATGGAAAGTGGTGCCAACGCCATTTCTCGCCCGGATTCCTAAGAACCTCTTGCCTCTGATGCTTGGATAATGGGCGGGTTCCAATACTCTAGCTCGTTCGAGTTGATTTGGTTTTTTCTTTTTGTTGTTTTTCCAGAACAAGATACAGGCACAGTCATTCATATATGGGCGCTTAACCGACCGAAAGTTTCGGCCGGTCGAGCCCGGACCGTTGGATCCAGGCAAAAAAAAACAGAACACCCCTAGCTTCTTCTTCCTTGGGCAGTCGGGCTGGATCCACATGTCCCGCTCAAGGAGCGCGGTGCCGCGCCTCCTATCCCCTCCGGTGGTCGTCCCAGTCGTCAGTCCCCACCCTCGCCGGTCTTCCTCGTCGCCCGCCGGACCCCGCCCTCGACGGCCGTTCTCATCACAGGTCCCCGCCCTCCCGACCTTGTTGTCGCCTCGACCTGTGCAACAACTCCACCTGCGGTTGCAGCTCTTGACGACGATGATTGTAGCTCCGCCGTTGCCTCTCGCCATTGATGCTCACCGTAGGGAATTTCGTCGACGACGGCCACCAGTCAATCAATGCCATTTGAATGGATGTAGCAAAAAACTTCATCGGGTGTAGCAAAATCAAACTACATGTGTAGCAAAAAGGACGTCGCCGCCTTCGCGAGGTCGCAGCTCTGCCTTACATGGATGTAGCAAAAACCTCCAATGGTAGTAGCAAAGCCCTAGTACGGTTGTAGCAAATCCTCGTTGTTGTCGTCACGAGGTCGCAGCTCCGCCAGATGGATGTAGCAAAAAGCTTCGCTGGTAGTAGCAAAATCCAACTACGGTTGCAGCTTCCATTTGTTGTGCAGTGCCATTGAAGCTTTCTATGTCTATGGTTGAAGCTTTTTTCAATAGTTGTTGAAACTTTTCTAGACGGCGGTTGCAACACTTGTATACGCGGGTGGATCCGTGGATCCGGGCATGGCGATAGGCAGCCATGGCGGCCGGTGGAACACCCAGAGTGTCATACTACAATAACCCTTCGTGATTAAGCTAATCATTTTGCTAAACAGAAGTTGATCACCTTTGATTCAAATCTCATTTGAAATTCCACTTTGAAATCAAATTCAATTTGCAAGTGAATTTTGAAGTTGCTGCAAAATAGTTCATCATTTAGTAAAAATTTCATAACAAATGTTTGTTAAGGAAAACAACATCACCTCCAAGCTAAATGTTTGTTAAGGAAAACAACATCACCTCTTCTATTCGGGTTAAATGATTTTACTAAATCTGACTCTAGGTTCTCGTAACTACTTCTCCCGGAGAGCCCCTTATCACAGATGATCGCCTACTGCACTAGAAGATTTTGAAGATACTCTTCGATCATTTCCGAGACCCTTGTGCCCTCTGCCTTTTCAATTCCCTACTACCGATATATCCATATGGATAATGACATACACTTAATTTTTCATACAATTACTCTGAGTTTCTCTTGTTGTTACAAGATGCATCGAATTGCTCTCCGACTTTTAAGAATCCCTTGTACCACTGCCTTGTAGTTCCTTGCCGCAGAAATACCCCTATGGATAATTCCTCAGACTTATTGAGTATCCACTCATTCCCAATTGTTCTTGTTTTCCGAAAAAGACTTCGAAATACTATTTGATCTTTCAAAAATCCTCAACAGCCTGTTGTTCTCGGAATTCTTGCATACTTGTTGTCGGTGTCAAAACCGGCGGATCTTGGGTAGGGGGTCCTGAACTGTGCGTCTAAGGCGGATGGTAACAGGAGGTAGGGGACACGATGTTTACCCAGGTTCGGGCCCTCTCGATGGAGGTAATACCCTACATCCTGCTTGATTGTTCTTGATAATATGAGTAGTACAAGAGTTGATCTACCACGAGATCGAAGAGGCTAAACCCTAGAAGCTAGCCTATGGTATGATTGTTGTTGTCCTAGGGACTAAAACCCTCCGGTTTATATAGACACCGGAGGGGGCTAGGGTTACACAAGGTTGGTTACAAAGGAGGAGATATACATATCCGTATTGCCTAGCTTGCCTTCTACGCCAAGTAAAAGTCCCCTCCGGACACGAGACGAAATCTTCAATCTTGTATCTTCATAGTCCAACAGTCCGACCAAAGGATATAGTCCGGCTGTCCGGAGACCCCCTAATCCAGGACTCCCTCAGTAGCCCCCGAACCAGGCTTCAATGACGTCAAGTCCGACACGCAGTATTGTCTTCGGCATTGCAAGGCGGGTTCTTCTCCAAATTTTGAATGTTTGTCAAGTAGTGTCCGACACCATAAATGTTGGACTTCTTGGCTTCTGCGCCCAATAAGGGCTATCTTCCACACGTCGAATGAATACGAGGAGCCAGGGCGTTTTTACATTCGCCCTCCTAGCCAGATAAATAAATTGTCTATTAAATGGATGGGGATTCTTAGATCCAATCCACACCATCCTCCCACAGCGAGAATCCATCGGAGCGCGCTTCGGAAAAATCCACTCCAACATGGCCGACCACCGCAACTCCTCCTCTTGCCCCCGTAGCCCTAAGCCCGGTGATTGGGAGAGGTGTTCTGTCTCACACAGTCGATTAGTCGAACTGCAGACTCAGGGATTTTTCCCTCCAGTGTATATGGTTCCTGTCCGAGCCGGGCTCGCCACCTACAATGGCGGGGAGCAAGAGGAGAGCTTCCCTAGCCCCTCTATGGGGGAGTGGGTGTGCCTTGTTCCTTACTTATTAAGGGGACTCGGATTTCCGATTCATCCATTCCTCCGTGGGCTCCTGGAGTTTTACGGCCTCCAACTGCATAATTTCACCCCTGCTTCCATATTACACATCGCCGGCTATGTTGCCCTTTGCGAGTTATTCTTGGGCTGCGAGGCTCATTTCGAGCTGTGGAAAAGGTTATTTTGCCTCGTCCCCCGCACACAGAAGGGGTCACTTTATCAAGTGGGCGAAGCCGAAATATGGCGCATCGCTGAAACCGGATACCTGTCCGGTACTCCGAAGAAGACATCCGAGGACTGGCCTGTGGAATGGTTTTATATGGAGGACGTCCCCCTTCCGGACCCTGTTCGGCGGGGTCTTCGTGAGTTCAACAATGCTCCTCTGAAGAAACGCCGAAGCTGGCGCTACGGATCCCCCAGGAGGAAGACAACGGAGAAGTCCTTTACCTGATGAACTGGATTAAAGCGCTGGCTCAATCGGGATTGACAGTAATCGAGGTTATGTCAATATGCATAATGCGGGGAGTGCAACCACTTCAATATCGAGGGCACCCCATGTGGTGTTTTAACGGGGAAGATGATGCCACCCGTTGCGGGCGTAAGGGACCGGACAACGATGCTACTTTAGCAAAAATTCTGTCTGAGTTGTTCAAGGGAGAGGAAGAGGAGTTCATCCGCATCAAGCCACGGGATGGATTCTCCATGTACAACCCTCCAAGCTGGGTGAGTTATATCTCCTTACTCCCATTCTTTCCGCATTCTTTGTTGTAGGTACTCACCTTGCCATTTTACGTCAGGAACTGCGAAAAGCCGTAAGGGAGGTCAACAGCCCATCTCCACAACCAGAGGATCCTGACCGGGCCCTCGGTCCTGGACTCGAAGAAGATCCAGACATATTCGTGGAGCTGATAGACAGGCAGTTCTATCAATTGAGCTGCGATGACGCCATGGTGGCCATTACGACCGACTATCCCGGAGTGCTCCCTGCGTCGCACGTAAGAAAAACCAAAATCCCAACTCCAAAAACTAGGATCCCCTTTTAGACACTTCACCTACCATATACATATGGTGTTTTACAGGGAAGGCATTCGGGACACCGTGCCGAACCTGCAGCAACTCGCCAACAAGAGGCACCGAGGCCGGGTAGGCCAAAAAGGAAGGCGGTCAGGACGGAGACACCGGCACAGAGGTATGACAAAAACCCCGCTCCGTGGTTGTCATCTTTCTCAAAATGCAATGACGTCCATGTTTCTTTAATAGAAAAAACGCTCGCCGGAATATGTCTGGAGAGGCTGCTGACCATGCTTCCGACATGGGGCGGACGCGGGATACTCCTCCTACAGAGGATGCGGATAGACTGTCCACTACAAATTCAGAAGTGGAGAGCGCCATGAATCATAGGCGTTGCCGGGCCGTACTTCGTGACGCTTGCTTCTCACCAGAGGCATTTGATGCCTTCAATTCTGGAGACGCGTACCTCCGTGCTGCTCAAAATGGTCTAGCCAGAGCCACAGACCAGTATGTAAGGGATGTACGGGTAAGCAAATCTGACGATTATATGTATCAGTAGCCCCTGAGACTTGAAACAGTTGGCACAACTAATTTAGGGATCATTTATTGTGCAGGTTCTTATAGAGAAGAATACTCGACTGTCACAGGAACTGGACGAATGCAAGACCCAACTTCGGTCCGCCATTGCCGCATTGAAGGAACCTGAAAACTCCCCAGCTGGTAACATTTGTTCAAAGAATGATAGTTACCATAAGTGTGCGGCATGGCTGCAGATCTAACAGTAGATATTGCAGATGACTCCGGAGAGAATTCGAGGACCAGCATGTCGTACGACAACTAAAGGCTGGTGAACGCGTGCTGACTAAGGTCAGGCGGGAGAAAAACAATCTCCAAGACGCCAATACCAAGCTGAGCGTGGAACTGAAAGATGTTCGAGCCCAGCTTGCGGACTACGAGAAGAAGAATAAGCGGCTTCGACGCGGCATTTTCAGTAAGTGCTTGAACGAACCCTTAAAAGGGTGCGGCGGAGAAGCCGGCTAACAGAGTTATGTCTGTAGGTATGCTGAGGGGTCGTCCCGTGGAGGAGATGCCCGGGTCTGCGGGTGATTTTCTACCCGAGCTCTCACAACTGCACAAACAAGTTCGGTAGGTGATGCAAGGTATTGCCCAGGCCTTGTGGCCATCCGTCTCCCTACCAGAAGGCATTGGAGAGCTTGCGGAGAAGCTCAAGGGAGCACGGCGGCGCTTCCGATTATGGAAGATATCGGCCTGCCGTCAAGGTGCCAGGGAAGCTTGGGCCATGGTGAAGACGCGGTATACCAAGGCTGACCCAAACCACATGGCGGAGGTCGGACCTGTGGGGCCCATTGGGAAAGAGATCCCCGTTAGCTTAGTGTATGGCAAGTAGAATTAGCCACAAAGTATTCCCAACAGGATTGTAGGCTAGACAGCCTGTTGGATGGTATAGAAGAGGAATTTAGTCAGTCTACATGACTATGTAATTAAAGTGACATGTATAATGCCTTCTAGCCGGATTGTAAATCATTTGTCATGGCGGACCTTTTCGCTTCAACCTCGGGACCCAATAGTCCGGAGTGTATCCGAATACCCGCTCAATTATATAAGAACCGGGGTATGCGTGGAAACCAGGCGTAGGGGTCATTAGTGCTTGAACAGACAAGTATCCAACTAGTTATGTTATATTACATGGGTGGTAAGAAACATCTTCCAGGGAGAATAGTTCCGTTAAGGGTTCCTTTCCCTGGGTACGCATGCCCTAAAGTGCATGTCCAGACTGTGAGAGGAAATGCAGGCAAAAACATCTGGGGGCACATATGGAAAATAAATAAAAATCACCTTTCGTTCACCGACCGAATATTCCCTTAAGAATGCTAGCTTTCGGCTTCGCCCAGTCTGAGGTACACATCCGGCTGACCCGGCAGTAACAATCGCAGAGGTGCTCCCCTTATGCCCTAGCCGAATTAACGGGAATGTAGGGCATAAATACAAGAGCCAGGCAACCCAGCTTGGCCAAAACTTAAGTCATATCGATGCATATAATGGCGAAGAAAAGGTACATGCGGAAGAATAACACATGTGCGGGGCATGAAGCCCAGATGAATAATTAAGCTTCTGTGTAAGAAGCCCCCAGGTACAATCAGCGTGATTAGCGCGTCAATAGTGTGCAAGCAAGACACAAGTTGGCCCTTGAAGGCCTTGAGAAAGAATAAAAGAAAGGAAGAGAAAAAAGACAGATAATGTATATGCAAAAAATGGACAGAGGAAGGAGACGCACATAGAGTCCGGCACTAGGCGTAGAATCTTTGGAGCCTGGCTGCGTTCCATGGGTTCGGCTCAAGTCAATTATTCGATGCATCCCGCAGACGGTATGCTCCACCAGTCAGAACTTGGTCAATAATGAAGGGACCTTCCCATTTGGGCTCGAGCTTGGTCTTTTTCTTCTCCGGCAGGCGTAGAACTAGCTCGCCAACATTATAAGTTTTGGCCCGTACTTCTCTGCTTTGGTATCTGCGAACCTGTTGTTGATAGAATGCGGAACGGGCTCTTGCCACGTCACGCTCCTGCTCCAGGGTGTCCAGACTGTCCTGCCTATCGAGCTTGGCTTCTCTTTCTTCGTACATGCGCACTCGAGGTGAGTCATGAATTATGTCGCAGGGCAGAACCGCCTCTGCGCCGTACACCATAAAGAAGGGTGTGTATCCGGTAGTACGATTCGGCATGGTCCGCAGCCCCCAGAGTACGGAGTCGAGCTCCTCTACCTAGTGCGTGTTAGACTCCTTTAAGGACCGCACTAATCTGGGTTTGATGCCGCTCATGATAAGACCATTTGCTCGTTCAACTTGGCCGTTAGTTTGTGGGTGATAGACAGAGACATAATCGATCTTATGCCCATGTTGCGGCACCAGAGTTTTACCTCGTCGCCGTGGAGTTCGTGCCGTTGTCAGTGATGATGCTGTGGGGGACGCCATAACGGTGTACAACCCCGGATATGAAGTCTATCACTGGTCCGGATTCGGCCGTTTTAACAGGTTTGGCTTCTATCCATTTGGTGAATTTATCCACCATGACCAGTAAGTATTTTTTTCTTATGGGTTCCCCCTTTAAGGGGTCCAACCATGTCAAGCCCCCAGATCGCGAAGGGCCAGGTAATGGGGATTGTTTGGAGGGCGGTGGGTGGCATGTGGCTTTGGTTTCCAAAAAGCTGGCAACCGACGCATCTTTGGACCAAGTCCTGTGCATCTACCCGGGCCGTCGGTCAATAAAAACCTGTATGGAAGGCCTTGCTTACAAGGGCCCGGGCTGCGGCGTGGTGGCCGCCGAGTCCGGCGTGAATTTCTGCCAAAAGCTTCCGCCCTTCCTCTTCGGAGATGCACCTTTGAAGGACTCCGGTAGTGCTTTTTTATACAGCTCTCCCTCGTGGACCCTGTAGGCTTTAGATCGCCGCACTATGTAGTGTGCCTCATTTTGGTCCTCGGGAAGTTCCTGCCTAGTTAGGTAGGCCAGGAATGGTTCTGTCCACGAGGCGATGATGGCCATTATTACATGGGTTGAAGGTGTTATTTCGATGGCAGAGCCTCCGATTATGTCAGAGTGTTCGGTATCGGGCATTTTGGCCGGGTCCGGACTATTATTACCGGTGTCCCCTTCCCATACCACGGATGGCTTAAACAACCTCTCCAAAAAGATGTTGGGGGGGGGACCGCATCGCGTTTTGCGCCAATGCGGGCGAGGATATCCGCCGCCTGATTGTTTTCCCGAACCACATGGTGAAATTCGAGCCCCTCGAATCGAGCTGACATCTTTAGGACGGCGTTGCAATAGGCCGCCATCTTTGTATCCTTGGCATCGAAGTCTCCATTTATTTGGGATATTGCGAGTTTCGAATCCCCATGCACCTCCAGGCGTTGAATGCCCATGGAGACTGCCATCCGAAGACCATGTAACAGGGCTTCGTATTCGGCTGCGTTGTTGGAGTCTATATACAGTATCTGTAGTACGTATTGAACTGTATCTCCGGTTGTGGACGTCAGGATGACGCCAGCCCCCAGACCAGCCAGCATT
Organism: Triticum dicoccoides; assembly: GCF_002162155.2. NCBI lineage: Eukaryota > Viridiplantae > Streptophyta > Magnoliopsida > Poales > Poaceae > Triticum > Triticum dicoccoides. The sequence goes on from NC_041392.1 coordinate 444,934,775, forward strand.
TTGGAGCCGTCGAAGTGCATGATCCAATTGGAGTATGCGCCGTACTCTTTAGGGAGTTCGGCTTCCGTCCATTCGGCGACAAAGTCGGCCAATACTTGCGATTTAATGGCTCGCCGGGGTTTGTATGTTATGTCGAATGGGAGGAGCTCCATGGCCCATTTGGCAATCTGGCTCGTGGCGTCGCGGTTGTTTATAATATCATTAAGTGGCACTTCCGAGGCTACTGTAATTGAACACTCTTCAAAGTAGTGTCGCAGCTTCCGGGATGCCATGAGTACCGCATAGGCTATCTTTTGATAATGTGGGTACCGTGATTTGCATGGAGTGAGGACAGGGGACACATAATATACCGACTTTTGAAGGGGGAATTTATGTCCGGCCGTTTCTCGTTCGACGACGAGCACTGTGCTTACAACCTGATGAGTTGTCGCAATGTACAACAGCATTGGTTCGCTGATGTTTGGCGCGGCCAGGATTGGGTTAGTTGCCAGTATGGCTTTTATTTCTTCCAATCCGGCAGTGGCAGCGTCCGTCCACTCGAAGTGTTCGGTGCACCGAAGGAGGCGATAAAGGGGTAATGCCTTTTCTCCTAAGAGGGAGATAAAGCAGCTTAGAGCCGCAACACATCCGGTTAATTTCTGGATTTGTTTGAGGTCCGTTGGTATAGCCAACTGTGACAGAGCTTGGATTTTGGCCGGATTTGCTTCAATTCCTCTACTAGAGGCAATGAAACCCAGGAGCTTTCCGGCTGGTACACCGAAAACGCATTTTTCCGGATTGAGCTTGATGTCTTATGTTCGGAGGTTGTTGAATGTGAGCCTCAAGTCGTCTATTAGAGAGTTGACGTGTTTGGTTTTGACGACCACATCATCTACGTATGCCTCTACTGTTTTGCCGATCCATTTCTCCAGACATGTCCGAATCATGCACTGATATGTTGTGCCAGTGTTTTTGAGCCCAAAAGGCATTGTGTTGAAACAGAAGGGGCCGTATGTGTTGGAAATATGCCCTAGAGGCAATAATAAAAGTATTATTATATTTCATTGTTCATGATAATTGTCTTTTATTCATGCTATAACTGTATTATCCGGAAATCGTAATACACGTGTGAATACTTAGACCACACAATGTCCCTGGTAAGCCTCTAGTTGACCAGCTCGTTGTGATCAACAGATAGTCATGGTTTCCTGACTATGGACATTGGATGTCGTTGATAACGGGATCACATCATTAGGAGAATGATGTGATGGACAAGACCCAATCCTAAGCATAGCATAAAAGATCGTGTAGTTCGTTTTGCTAGAGCTTTGCAAGTGTCAAGTATCTCTTCCTTCGACCATGAGATCGTGTAACTCCCGGATACCATAAGAGTGCCTTGGGTGTACCAAACATCACAACGTAACTGGGTGACTATAAAGGTGCATTACAGGTATCTCCGAAAGTAGCTGTTGGGTTGACACGGATCGAGACTGGGATTTGTCACTCCGTATGACGGAGAGGTATCTCTGGGCCCACTCGGTAATGCATCATCATATTGAGCTCAATGTGACCAAGGTGTTGGACACGGGATCATGCATTACGGTACGAGTAAAGTGACTTGCCGGTAACGAGACTGAACAAGGTATTGGGATACCGACGATCGAGTCTCGGGCAAGTAACGTACCGATTGACAAAGGGAATTGCATACAGGGTTTGATCGAATCCTCGACATAGTGGTTCATCCGATGACAACATCGAGGAGCATGTGGGAGACATCATGGGTATCCAGATCCCGCTGATGGTTATTGACTGAGAGAGTCTCGGTCATGTCTGCATGTCTCCCGAACCCGTAGGGTCTACACACTTAAGGTTCAGTTACGCTAGGGTTGTAGGGATATGTATATGCAGTAACCCGAATGTTGTTCGGAGTCCCGGATGAGATCCCGGACGTCACGAGGAGTTCCGGAATGGTCCGGAGGTAAAGATTTATATATGGGAAGTCCTGTTTCGGGCATCGGGACAAGTTTCGGGGTTATCGGTATTGTACCGGGACCACCGGAAGGGTCCCGGGGGTCCACCGGGTGGGTCCACCTGTCCCGGGGGGCCACATGGGCTGTAAGGGGGTGCGCCTTGGCCTAATGGGCCAAGGGCACCAGCCCCACATAGGCCCATGCGCCTAGGGTTTAAGGGGGCAAGAGTCCTAGGAGGGTAAGACACCTCCTAGGTGCCTTGGGGGGAGGGAAAACCCCCCTTGGCCGCCGCACCCCCTAGGAGATTGGATCTCCTAGGGCCGGCCACCCCCCCATGGCACCCCTATATATAGTGGGGGAGAGGAGGGACTTCACACCTGAACGCCCTGGCCTTTGGTTGCCTCCTTCTCCCTCCCCAACACCTCCTCCACCTCCATAGTGCTTAGCGAAGCTCTGCCGGAGTACTGCAGCTCCATCAACACCACGCCGTCGTGCTGCTGCTGGTGCCATCTCCCTCAACCTCTCCTCCCTTCCTTGCTGGATCAAGAAGGAGGAGACGTGGCTGTTCCGTACGTGTGTTGAACGCGGAGGTGCCGTCCGTTTGGCGCTGGTCATCGGTGATTTGGATCACGTCGAGTACGACTACATCATCACCTTGCAAGCTTCCGCACGCGATCTACAAGTGGTATGTAGATGCAAACTCTCTCCCTAGACTCGTTGCTTAGATGAACTCATAGATGGATCTTGGTGAAACCGTAGGAAAAATTTTAATTTTCTGCAACGTTCCTCAACAGTGGCATCATGAGCTAGGTCTATGCGTAGTTCTCTTTGCACGAGTAGAACACAACTTTGTTGTGGGCGTGGATTTTGTCATCTTACTTGCCTCTACTAGTCTTTTCTTGCTCAACGGTATTGTGGGATGAAGCGGCCCGGACCAACCTTACACGTACACTTACGTGAGACCGGTTCCACCGACTGACATGCACAAGTTGCATAAGGTGGCTGGCGGGTGTCTGTCTCTCCCACCTTAGTTGGAGCGGAATCGATGAACAGGGCCCTTATGAAGGGTAAATAGAAGTTGACAAAATCACGTTGTGGTGATTCGTAGGTAAGAAAACGTTCTTGCTAGAACCCAATTGCAGCCACGTAAAGGATGCAACAACAATTAGAGGACGTCTAACTTGTTTTTGCAGCGATTGATCATGTGATGTGATATGGCCAGAAGTTGTGATGAATGATGAATTGTGATGTATGAGATCATGTTCTTTGTAATAGGATTCACGACTTGCATGTCGATGAGTATGACAACCGGCAGGAGCCATAGGAGTTGTCATTATTTTTTGTATGACCTGCGTGTCATTGAATAACGCCATGTAAACTACTTTACTTTATTGCTAAACGTTAGTCATAGAAGTAGAAGTAGTCGTTGGCGTGACAACTTCATGAAGACACGATGATGGAGATCATGATGATGGAGATCATGGTGTCAAGCCGGTGACAAGATGATCATGGAGCCCCGAAGATGAAGATCAATGGAGCTATATGATATTGGCCATATCATGTCACAACTATATAATTGCATGTGATGTTTATTATGTTTATGCATCTTGTTTACTTAGGACGACGGTAGTAAATAAGATGATCCCTTATAAAATTTCAAGAAGTGTTCTCCCCTAACTGTGCACCGTTGCTACAGTTCGTCGTTTCTAAACACCACGTGATGATCGGGTGTGATGGATTCTTACGTTCACATACAACGGGTGTAAGACAGTTTTACACAGCGAAAACACTTAGGGTTAACTTGACGAGCCTAGCATGTGCAGACATGGCCTCGGAACACGGAGACCGAAAGGTCGAACACGAGTCGTATGGAAGATACGATCAACATGAGAATGTTCACCGACGATGACTAGTCCGTCTCACGTGATGATCGGACACGGACTAGTCGACTCGGATCGTGTAACACTTAGATGACTAAAGGGATGTCTAATCTAAGTGGGAGTTCATAATTTGATTAGAACTTTATTATCATGAACTTAGTCTAAAACCTTTGCAAATATGTCTTGTAGATCAATGGCCAACGCTAATGTCAACATGAACTTCAACGCGTTCCTAGAGAAAACCAAGCTGAAAGATGATGGCAGCAACTATACGGACTGGGTCCGGAACCTGAGGATCATCCTCATAGCTGCCAGGAAACAATATGTCCTAGAAGGACCGCTAGGTGACGCTCCCGTCCCAGAGAACCAAGACATTATGAACGCTTGGCAGTCTCGCGCTGATGATTACTCCCTCGTTCAGTGCGGCATGCTTTACAGCTTAGAACTGGGGCTCCAAAAGCGTTTTGAGCATCACGGAGCATATGAGATGTTCGAAGAGCTGAAACTAGTTTTTCAAGCTCATGCCCGGGTCGAGAGATATGATGTCTCCGACAAGTTCTACAGTTGTAAGATGGAGGAAAACAGTTCTGTCAGTGAGCACATCCTGAAGATGTCTGGGTTGCACAACCGTATGACCCAGCTGAACATTAACCTCCCAGATGAGGCGGTCATTGACAGAATCCTCCAGTCGCTCCCACCAAGCTACAAGAGCTTTGTGATGAACTACAACATGCAGGGAATGGAAAAGACCATTCCTGAAGTGTTCTCGATGCTGAAGTCAGCAGAGGCTGAAATCAAGAAAGAACATCAAGTGTTGATGGTCAATAAGACCACTAAGTTCAAGAAGGGCAAGGGTAAGAAGAACTTCAAGAAGGACGGCAAAGATGTTGCCGCGCCTGGTAAGCCAGTTACCGGGAAGAAGTAAAAGAATGGACCCAAGCCTGAGACTGAGTGCTTTTATTGCAAGGGGAAGGGTCACTGGAAGCGGAACTGCCCCAAATACTTAGCGGATAAGAAGGCCGGCAACACCAAAGGTATATTTGATATACATGTGATTGATGTGTACCTTACCAGTACTCGTAGTAACTCCTGGGTATTTGATACCGGTGCCGTTGCTCATATTTGTAACTCACAGCAGGAGCTGCGGAATAAACGGAGACTGGCGAAGGACGAGGTGACGATGCGCGTCGGGAATGGTTCCAGAGTCGATGTGATCGCCGTCGGCACGTTGCCTCTACATTTACCTACGGGATTAGTTTTGAACCTTAATAATTGTTATTTAGTGCCAAGTTTGAGCATGAACATTGTATCTGGATCTCGTTTAATACGAGATGGCTACTCATTTAAGTCTGAGAATAATGGTTGTTCGATTTATATGAGAGATATGTTTTATGGTCATGCTCCGATGGTCAATGGTTTATTCTTAATGAATCTCGAGCGTAATATTACACATGTTCATAGTGTAGATGCCAAAAGATTTAAAGTTGATAACGATAGTCCCACATACTTGTGGCACTGCCGCCTTGGTCACATTGGTGTCAAGCGCATGAAGAAGCTCCATGCCGATGGACTTTTAGAGTCTCTTGATTATGAATCGTTTGACACGTGCGAACCATGCCTCTTAGGTAAAATGACCAAGACTCCGTTCTCCGGAACAATGGAGCGAGCTACCAACTTGTTGGAAATCATACATACCGATGTGTGCGGTCCAATGAGCGTTGAGGCTCGCGGAGGATATCGTTATGTTCTCACTCTCACAGATGACTTGAGTAGATATGGGTATGTCTACTTAATGAAACACAAGTCTGAGACCTTTGAAAAGTTCAAGGAATTTCAGAATGAGGTGGAGAATCAACGTGACCGAAAGATAAAATTCTTACGATCAGATCGTGGAGGAGAATACTTAAGTCACGAATTTGGTACACACTTAAAGAAATGTGGAATCGTTTCACAGCTCACGCCGCCTGGAACACCTCAGCGAAACGGTGTGTCCGAACATCGTAATCGCACTCTATTGGATATGGTGCGGTCCATGATGTCTCTTACCGATTTACCGCTATCATTTTGGGGATACGCTCTAGAGACAGCTACATTCACTTTAAATAGGGCACCGTCTAAATCCGTTGAGACGACACCGTATGAATTATGGTTTGGAAAGAAACCTAAGCTGTCGTTTCTAAAAGTTTGGGGATGCGAAGCTTATGTCAAGAAACTTCAACCTGAAAAGCTCGAACCCAAGTCAGAAAAATGCGTATTCATAGGATACCCTAAGGAAACTATAGGGTATACCTTCTACTTAAGATCCGAAGGCAAGATCTTTGTTGCCAAGAACGGATGCTTTCTGGAAAAAGAGTTTCTCTCGAAAGAAGTAAGTGGGAGGAAAGTAGAACTCGATGAAGTACTACCTCTTGAGCGGGATAGTGACGCAGCACAGGAAACCGTTCCTGTGATGCCCACACCAACTGAAGAGGAAAACCATGATAATGATCAAAGTACTTCGGATCAAGTTACTGCTGAACTTCGTAGGTCCACAAGGACACGTTCCGCACCAGAATGGTACGGCAACCCTGTCCTGAAAATCATGTTGTTAGACAACAATGAACCTTCGAACTATGAAGAAGCAATGACGGGCCTGGATTCCAACAAATGGCTTGAAGCCATGAAATCCGAGATAGAATCCATGTATGAAAACAAAGTATGGACTTTGACAGACTTGCCCGATGATCGGCGAGCGATAGAAAACAAATGGATCTTTAAGAAGAAGACGGACGCGGATGGTAATGTTACCATCTATAAAGCTCGACTTGTCGCTAAGGGTTATCGACAGGTTCAAGGGATTGACTACGACGAGACATTCTCTCCCGTAGCGAAGCTAAAGTCCGTCCGAATCATGTTAGCAATTGCCGCATACTATGATTATGAGATATGGCAGATGGACGTCAAAACAGCATTCCTTAACGGGCATCTTAAGGAAGAACTGTATATGATGCAGCCGGAAGGTTTTGTCGATCCTCGGAACACTAACAAAGTATGCAAGCTCCAGCGATCCATTTATGGACTGGTGCAAGCATCTCGGAGTTGGAACATTCGCTTTGATGAGATGATCAAAGCGTTTGGGTTTATGCAGACTTATGGAGAAGCCTGCGTTTACAAGAAAGTGAGTGGGAGCTCTGTAGCATTTCTCATATTATATGTAGATGACATACTCCTGATGGGAAATAATATAGAATTTCTGGACAGCATTAAGGCCTACTTGAATAAGTGTTTTTCAATGAAGGACCTTGGAGAAGCTGCTTATATATTAGGCATCAAGATCTATAGAGATAGATCGAGACGCCTCATAGGTCTTTCACAAAGCACATGCCTTGATAAGATTTTGAAGAGATTCAGAATGGATCAGTCCAAGAAGGGGTTCTTGCCTATGTTACAAGGTATGAGACTGAGCTCAGCTCAGTCACCGACCACGGCAAAAGATAAAGAAGAGATGAGTGTCATCCCCTATGCTTCAGCCATAGGATCTATTATGTATGCCATGCTGTGTACCAGACCCGATGTAAACCTTGCCGTAAGTTTGGTAGCAAGATACCAAAGTAATCCCGGCAAGGAACACTGGACAGCGGTCAAGAATATCCTGAAGTACCTGAAAAGGACAAAGGACATGTTTCTCGTTTATGGAGGAGACGAAGAGCTCGTCGTAAAGGGTTACGTCGACGCTAGCTTCGACTCAGATCTGGATGACTCTAAGTCACAAACCGGATACGTGTATATGTTGAATGATGGAGCAGTAAGCTGGTGCAGCTGCAAGCAGAGCGTCGTGGCGGGATCTACGTGTGAAGCGGAGTACATGGCAGCCTCGGAGGCAGCACATGAAGCGATTTGGGTGAAGGAGTTCATCACCGACCTAGGAGTCATACCCAATGCGTCGGGGCCGATCAAACTCTTCTGTGACAACACTGGAGCTATTGCCCTCGCAAAGGAGCCCAGGTTTCACAAGAAGACCAGGCACATCAAGCGTCGTTTCAACTCCATCCGTGAAAATGTTCAAGATGGAGACATAGAGATTTTCAAAGTGCACACGGATCTGAATGTCGCAGATCCGCTGACTAAACCTCTCTCGCGTGCAAAACATGATCAACACCAGAACTCTATGGGTGTTCGATTCATCACAATGTAACTAGATTAGTGACTCTAGTGCAAGTGGGAGACTGTTGGAAATATGCCCTAGAGGCAATAATAAAAGTATTATTATATTTCATTGTTCATGATAATTGTCTTTTATTCATGCTATAACTGTATTATCCGGAAATCGTAATACACGTGTGAATACTTAGACCACACAATGTCCCTGGTAAGCCTCTAGTTGACCAGCTCGTTGTGATCAACAGATAGTCATGGTTTCCTGACTATGGACATTGGATGTCGTTGATAACGGGATCACATCATTAGGAGAATGATGTGATGGACAAGACCCAATCCTAAGCATAGCATAAAAAGATCGTGTAGTTCGTTTTGCTAGAGCTTTGCAAGTGTCAAGTATCTCTTCCTTCGACCATGAGATCGTGTAACTCCCGGATACCGTAAGAGTGCCTTGGGTGTACCAAACGTCACAACGTAACTGGGTGACTATAAAGGTGCATTACAGGTATCTCCGAAAGTAGCTGTTGGGTTGACACGGATCGAGACTGGGATTTGTCACTCCGTATGACGGAGAGGTATCTCTGGGCCCACTCGGTAATGCATCATCATATTGAGCTCAATGTGACCAAGGTGTTGGACACGGGATCATGCATTACGGTACGAGTAAAGTGACTTGCCGGTAACGAGACTGAACAAGGTATTGGGATACCGACGATCGAGTCTCGGGCAAGTAACGTACCGATTGACAAAGGGAATTGCATACAGGGTTTGATCGAATCCTCTACATAGTGGTTCATCCGATGACAACATCGAGGAGCATGTGGGAGCCATCATGGGTATCCAGATCCCGCTGATGGTTATTGACTGAGAGAGTCTCGGTCATGTCTGCATGTCTCCCGAACCCGTAGGGTCTACACACTTAAGGTTCAGTTACGCTAGGGTTGTAGGGATATGTATATGCAGTAACCCGAATGTTGTTCGGAGTCCCGGATGAGATCCCGGACGTCACGAGGAGTTCCGGAATGGTACGGAGGTAAAGATTTATATATGGGAAGTCCTGTTTCGGGCATCGGGACAAGTTTCGGGGTTATCGGTATTGTACCGGGACCACCGGAAGGGTCCCAGGGGTCCACCGGGTGGGTCCACCTATCCCGGGGGGCCACATGGGCTGTAAGGGGGTGCGCCTTGGACTAATGGGCCAAGGGCACCAGCCCCACATAGGCCCATGCGCCTAGGGTTTAAGGGGGCAAGAGTCCTAGGAGGGTAAGGCACCTCCTAGGTGCCTTGGGGGGAGGGAAAACCCCCCTTGGCCGCCGCACCCCCTAGGAGATTGGATCTCCTAGGGCCGGCCACCCCCCCATGGCACCCCTATATATAGTGGGGGAGAGGAGGGACTTCACACCTGAACGCCCGGCCTTTGGTTGCCTCCTTCTCCCTCCCCAACACCTCCTCCACCTCCATAGTGCTTAGCGAAGCTCTGCCAGAGTACTGCAGCTCCATCAACACCACGCCGTCGTGCTGCTGCTGGTGCCATCTCCCTCAACCTCTCCTCCCTTCCTTGCTGGATCAAGAAGGAGGAGACGTGGCTGTTCCGTACGTGTGTTGAACGCGGAGGTGCCGTCCGTTTGGCGCTGGTCATCGGTGATTTGGATCACGTCGAGTACGACTACATCATCACCTTGCAAGCTTCCGCACGCGATCTACAAGTGGTATGTAGATGCAAACTCTCTCCCTAGACTCGTTGCTTAGATGAACTCATAGATGGATCTTGGTGAAACCGTAGGAAAAATTTTAATTTTCTGCAACGTTCCCCAACAGTATGGTGTGATAAATGCCGTTGCGGCTTGGTCGGACTCCGCCATCTTGATTTGGTGGTAGCCGGAGTATGCGTCGAGGAAACACAATGAATCGTGTCATGCGGTAGCATCGATAATTTGACCGATGCGGGGGAGGGGGAAGGGATCCTTTGGGCAAGCCTTATTGAGGTCCTTGAAATCGACACATAGGCGCCGGGATTTGTCCTTCTTTGGTACCATCACCAGGTTTGCTAGCCAGTCCGGGTGTTTTATTTCTCTAATGAATCTGGCCTCCAATAACTTGGCTAGTTCCTCTCCCATAGCTTGTCTCTTAGGTTCAAAGAAACGCCGAAGAGTCTGCTTGACCGGCTTGAATCCCTTTAGAATATTAAGGCTGTGTTCGGCCAGCCTGCGTGGGATTCCTGGCATGTCTGAGGGGTGCCAGGCGAATATGTCCCAATTCTCGCGCAGGAACTCTCGTAGTGCGGCGTCCACATCGGGGTTTAACTGTGCCCCGATGGAGGCTGTTTTTGTAGGGTCCGTTGGGTGGACTTGGAATTTAACTATTTCATCTTCTGGTTTAAAAGAGGTGAAATTGGATCTCTTGTCAAGTATCACGCCGTCCCTGTCCACTGTGGAGCGCAGCGTAGTTAATTCCTCGACCGCAAGGGCTTCGGATAGTGCCTCGAGGGCCAATGCGGCTGTTTTGTTTTCGGCACGGAGTACTATGTCCGGATCACTAGCGAGAGTGATGATTCTGTTGGGCCCTGGCATTTTGAGCTTCATGTACCCGTAATGGGGTATAGCTTGGAAGATCGTGAACGCCTCCCGCCCTAAAAGGGCGTGGTATCCGCTACTGAACGGGGCCACTTGGAATGTAATTTCTTCGGACCTATAATTCTCCGGCGTGCCGAATACCACATCTACTGTGATTTTCCCAGCACAACGTGCTTCCCGACTGGGGATGATTCCTCTGAAGGTTGTGCTGCTTTGCTCAATGCGGTTCCAGTCTATTTCCATTTTTTTTTGAAGAGTTTCCTCATAGATGAGGTTTAATCCACTGCCGCCGTCCATGAGTACTTTGGTGAGTCAAAAGTCGTCCACAATTGGACTGAGGACCAGTGCAGCTGGTGCTCGGGCTGTTCGGAATTTAGGTTCGTCACTAGCATTAAAGGTAATAGCCGTGTCACTCGATGGATTTATTGCTGTCATGTGGCAGATTTCGGCAAGGCTGCGGAGTGTTCGCTTGCGCCTATTATTTGATGCGAAGGTTTCAAAGACTGTTAATATCGTATTGTTATCCCCGGGATGGTGCTCTGTGGCATCTGGGATGAGAAGATCCTCACCACTTTTAGCCACCTGCCGGAGTACCCAACATGCTCTAAGGCTGTGTGTTGGTATGGTATCCGCTGTACTATGAATTTTGCAGGGTCTATTGAGCCATCCCTCCAATACGGTTCCACGCCCTGTAGAGGGTTTTTTCTTCTTTGTAATTAACTCGGGTGTCTTATGATAGTGCATCCTTTTACTTCGGACCGGGTGTATATTCGGAGCCGGATTATCCCAAAATTTCATTTCGGTTTTCCAGGCGCTTTCCATCGCATAGTACTTTCGTACTATGGACGCCAAGTTGGTGAAGCGTGATATGTCACGGCGACTTATGGCGTTAAGGATTCCCTTGTCCGTGCAATTATTGCAGAAAAATGAGACTGCGTCTTCCTCGCAACAGTCCTTAACCTTGTTCATCACAAGGAGGAATCTGGCCCAATAATGATGTATTGTTTCCTGGGGCGCTTGCCTGATGTGGGAAATATCGTTTATGCTTGGGTGGGTGGGTGGCTTTGAGTCCGAACCCTTACCCGATCTGAGACCCAGGGGCCGAGGAGTTTCCAATCTTGGAAGTTCGGGTTTCGGGATGTTGCCCGATAAGTCTGGCCCGCCGCCTGACTCTAGGTTCAGGGCTTGGGTGAAGTCCTCCGTAAACGGGTATCCGGCTCAGAGAGCTCAGGAATCCTGACATAGTTAGTCCTCAAGATAAAGGAAGAATCGCCGCATTGTTCCTCCACCACCGCAATATGATGGGTGACCGGTGGAGAGTTAATCTCCCTTTGATCGGGTTTAAGCCCAATCCGATCATAGTCCGTAGCAACTTCCAAGACGGCGATGCGATCCAAGAGCTCGTTTAGGGATGAGAGCTCCATTGGATCCATCTGCTCGGCAAATTCCAAGCCGATGTGGAGGCTGTTTTCGATGACCCGAGAAGTCATCGTCGGTGCAGCAGCCGAACGGGCGGTCATGATGAAACTGCCTAGCCGGAGAGTTTGGCCGACAGCCAGGGCTCCCCCAGCGGTAATGTTGTTTTTAACAACGAGACGAGGCATCCTTCCTTACGGTGACGACACAGTGGAACTCTCAATGAAAGCACCAATGTCGGTGTCAAAACCGGCGGATCTCGGGTAGGGGGTCCCGAACTGTGCGTCTAAGGCGGATGGTAACAGGAGGCAGGGGACATGATGTTTACCCAGGTTCAGGCCCTCTCGATGGAGGTAATACCCTACGTCCTGCTTGATTGTTCTTGATAATATGAGTAGTACAAGAGTTGATCTACCACGAGATCGAAGAGGCTAAACCCTAGAAGCTAGCCTATGGTATGATTGTTGTTGTCCTACGGACTAAAACCCTCCGGTTTATATAGACACCGGAGGGGGCTAGGGTTACACAAGGTCGGTTACAAAGGAGGGGATATACATATCCGTATTGCCTAGCTTGCCTTCTACGCCAAGTAAAAGTCCCCTCCGGACACGAGACGAAGTCTTCAATCTTGTATCTTCATAGTCCAACAGTCCGGCTGTCCGGAGACCCCTAATCCATGACTCCCTCACTTGCATTCCGGTTAATTCCATTGGTCTAGCAATTTACTTTAAAAACCTTTGTGATTGTCATTCTGATCCTTTTGATTCAACATGTGTGTGAATGCACACAATCATCAGTTGTTCCCTGGAATTTATCCTTCCACTTCAGACGTCATTCCGGACATGAGCTGGATCTCGACCAATCAAATTGCCATCGATTTTACTCCTAAGGCTATTCAACTTATCCATCCCTAATCAGAGCATTGCTTCTGATCCCTTGTCTTGGAATTCATAATTCCTTTGCATTTGAGCTTTGAGTTAGTTAGTTGTTTCTATAATCCGATGCACTTGCATTCCTTCTTCCTTTGATAGAGTACCGATACTCACATCAGCTCCGTTGTAGACCACCAGACCTCTTGTTGGATTATTATCCGACAGTGTCCTTCATATTCAAATAACCTTGTGAGCCTTTCCACGGATATATAAAGCCTTTGGTAAATTGTATCCTCTGTTTTCTCAACCATGCTCTATTTTCGAGCTGGTGGTATTTACTATTGAAGCTTGTGGTATATGTTTCCACGATACCCTGACGGGTTGAACCTATGCCTTCCTTAATATGTGTGAACCCAATAGATTTCACGGGTCATACTTATCTGGTATTGCACCAGGTAAAACTTTCAACAACTAATGTCATTTTCGAAAAGCGAGAGGTGAATGGAAGGTTATACATTGAAGAAGTGGGAGTCGACCTTGAACTTTGTGTTCATGCCCATGGACATGATGTATATCCTATCATGGAAGGTTCTTGTAATAAACTATTCCCTTGTTATAATATCATTTGGTATCTGTGAATTGATCCTTTGCAATCATGGTTTCGATCATATTTTCTCCTTGATTCCATTTCTCGGACAAGTTAAAGCACTTGTCTTCTGCAGATCAATACACCTCTGCAACCTCTATTATGTTGTACCTTCGAGTATTACCCCGTGGTATCTCGATAATATCACAGAGCCATATTACTTCTTATGAGTTCTTCTTCAAGTATTATTTCTCATCGATTCCAATTTTTCCCCGGGGTCTGAGTTGTTAGACACTCAGGGACACCGATAGTGAATCGAGTCTGTAATCCAAATTCATTAACTCTAAGTAATTCTTGTTGCTTATGAGTTTAATAATCCTTCCAAGTCATTTCTACCCCAATCGGCTACATCAATACCGTGCTAATTTTAACTGTGCTACCTGGTCCTTCTTCCCAAAGCACAATTTTTGACTGTGAGCTAAGCTTGCGTCACTCTTCCACATCATACTGTTTCACCTCGAACAACAAGCTTGATTATGAGTTGGAGACGTATTCGTGGTTCCAATAATCTTTCGCTACAACACTCCTTTTGCTTGATGCAGTCGTTGTTGTTCAAATTGGTTCTTCGTGGATCCTCTCGACAAAATTTGTCGTGATCATCATCAACATTTTAACTCATTCCAGAATATCAATCAATTTCTTGATGACAAGTACCACCCTTTCCCCTCGATGATTTGTGTTATCATCGACAACATTATTGCTTTCCCTCCAACACAAACTTGTTTGTGTTTTGTGTTATACCTGGAGATCCTTGCTATCCAGCAATTATTTTTCTTTACCTTGGAGTATTACCATCTTTTATGTCAAAAATATTGTGAGAATTTCACAACCTCTTAAGAATTCTTGATATAGGTGATACTTCTTGCCATATCCGTTCATTCCTTGGTCCCCGTGTTGTTTCTAACCGGAAAACTGATAATTGAATTATGTTGTGCGAGTTCAAAACTTCTAGCAACCCTATTGCTTTGAAGTTAATGGTCGATAACTTATTCTTAGATCATTGGTTATCGAATCACCATTCTAACTTTGATCATGCTACCTAAACCCATATTTCGGGTGGACCTTTCAACCAATGTTTAACTGTGTGTGTTTCCCTTGAGCATACCTCTTTATATCATTTGATCTGACAAATGATATCTCCTTGTTCACATAAGTGTGGAAATCCATCTTTTGAAAATCTCAATGAATTGTCGCTGAGTCAATCAGCCACCTCCTCACCTCTCCTTGATTTTAATGATGAACTCTTGTTTCGGAACTCGCTTCCACAATTCAATTCCCGAGAATCTTACAATGTCATCTCGACAATTTGTGTTGCACCTTTCTTCTCAGGCATCCCGAGTCTGAGTTATCCTAACACCAATCAGATCTGAATCTCGGTCGGATATGATGGTTGGAACATATTTCCAAGAGTTATAACAATGGTTTTTTATGTGACCCGGTAAGGTGATGTTGTGCCTAGCACACTTGGCCGGAGGCCCTATTGTTATAACTTCCCTTTTAGCAAGGTTAACCATTCTGCCATGAGGAAATTGTAAAACTTATTCTATAAGTTGTTTTCGATGGATCCTTTGTATCCAAAGTCTGACCTTTGCTTGAAGACCATGTCGAAGCTATCTCAAAGCATGTCTGTAGTATTTTGATTTTCAGAAGAACATTTGAAGCCCAATGCTAAATGTTTCCTGCTCAATTATCCAAACACCGTTGTTTGGGTTATGTCATGAAATTCCTCTCCCCTTACCTAAATGGTTTTCTACATTATATCCTGCCACGCATATCATGCTCTGCTTGTCCTTCGGAAGGATATACCCCTGAAATATGTGTTTACAAACATTTTCCTTTCCATTGTTCTGTTTAATCTGATAATCATATTTTCCTTTCCATTTTTGGTTTAACCCTTCTTGTGATCTATATGATCTAAGTAGTAATATTTTTCTGCTTATCTAAACACCTTGGTGTACAATCATGTCGGTAAGACCCTATTACTATTGTTGATGACATTCCGGTAACCACCGATGGATGAGAACCTTGCCTATTGGTCGGCCTCGTTCAACGAGCAGGAAAGTGGTTCTGTTCATCCCTCACCCTTGGTACCGATGTTGTTGCCGACATAAATGACAGGCTATCCTCTGACATGCCTTGCTTACATGATCACCCGATGTCTCCGCCCTTCCTACTTTTAACCCACATGGTGGGCCCATAACCCACAGTTCCACAGGATCGAAACCCGACTCTCCTGTACAACCCTATTTCTAATGGTTATTCCTCATGCTTGGCTTCGTATTTAATTCACGGGCCACCTTCCTAGTGCTCTATTCTGGTTCCAGACGCAATACTTACTCTCGCTGCTCTGAAACCCCTTTCTCACTCTGGTTCAGACTTCGAGCAACTATCTATCTGCTTGGAACCTCTTATTGTACCTTCATACCTTACTCTCGATGTATTTTATATGTTCAACTCGAGAGATATTCGTATGCTCATTCATGGGTTAACCCCAGATTGTTTCCCTCATAAGCATTCTGTCATAGCCAAGCTGCCCCTTACCTATTCGTAAGTACGATGGAGTTCCCAAAGAAAAGGACAACTTCACCATGATGACCTGAAGCAGATAAATGAAGACGTCAATGTAGAGGATCAACTACTTCAGGAAGAGCAACCAACGCCGAGAAAACCCGTTAGAATTTCGTAACCAAATCCCTCCCCCGCTTACTCCCGCTCCTAAATCTCGGGACAAGATTTCTTGTAGTGGAGGAGAATTGTGACACCCGGATAGTTAAGCTATAGTAACCCTCTACTAATGATGCCACGTCACCACAACTACCATTGTTATGTCCCACGTCGATTCAAATCAATTCAAAATTCAAATTCAAACTCAAGTCAAACCATAAATGTTTTTAAATGTCGAAACTAAAATGTTCAAAATGTAGCAAATAAATCATATATGATTATGGTGGAAAAACACTTTTTATAAAATGTTTATATGCAATAAATTAAGTAAAACAGGGGCTAAACAATTATTTAAATGCTTTTAAAATAATAAACAATTACAAACCATTTTATTTTAAGTGCTAAATTAATTATGGCAGAGGCACATTTTGTAACACTAATTTAGGTGCCACATTTGTATTTTATTAAAACTAAAATAACTAGATACTAAAGTATAACATAAAAGAAATCAAATAAATAAAAGCAAAAAGTAAAAGAAACAGAATAAAGAAAGAGAAAAGGACCCCACCTCTCCCTGGGCCGAATGGCCCAGCTAGCCAACAGCCAGGCCGGCCCACCCGCACTGACTCCCCCTTCCCCTGTTCAATTCCCCCCTCGTGGCAACGGCCAATGCCCGCCACGGCACTGGCTGGCGTGGTGGAAGCCATCCGCCGGCGTTGCCTCCCCTATAAATCGGCCCCACTCCCCTGGGGTGAACCCTAGCTGCTCCTCCCCACCCCCTCGCTGGATCCACCTCACCTCTCCCCTTTCCTCTCGCTCGACTCGAGCTCAGCCGCTCGAGCTCGTCGCCAGTGCTCGCCGTTGACGCGACCATCGACCCTCACTCACCTCGCCGACGCGTTCACCAGCCCCGCCATCGCCTCCGACGCCGCCTGCCACCTTGGGTTGGAGCTCGGAGCCCCTGCAGCGACCTCGTCTCCCTCCTCTGCTTCATCATCGACATCGCCGGACTCCGGTGCCCTTCGACCACCACCGACATCCTCGGGCCTTCCCAACAACGGCAGTGAGCATCTCCCTCCTTCCCCTCACTCCACGCGCTCGCTTGCGAGTTATGGCGCCCGATTCACCGTCCGCCGAGTTATTCCCCGGCACGAGCTCGTCTCAGACGAGGCTCCGGTGGACCTTTGGTCCCGTTCTAGCCGCCATTTGCTTAGTTAGCTCACGTGGGTGCCGCTGAAGCCGAACGCCAGTCGATTTGACCCTAGCAACGCCGATCCCGACCATAGTCGTGCTCTAGCACCGCACGCGTCGCCTGTGCCGCTGCTGCTTGGCCCTCCGTGCCCGACCACACCCGTCGCCGACCGACGTACACCTCCCCCCGTATGCCTCCCGCTGCTTGCCTGTTGCTACACCACGCGCGATGGCGTGCTTTCCCAGCCGCGCCGCCTGCGCGTTCCCCCCGCTAGTGCCTGGCCGTGATACGTCTCCAACGTATCTATAATTTTTGATTGCTCCATGCTATATTATCTACTGTTTTGGATATCATTGGGCTTTATTATCCACTTTTATATTATTTTTGGGACTAACCTACTAACCGGAGGCCCAACCCATTGCTGTTTTTTTGCCTACTTTAGGGTTTCGAAGAAAAGGAATATCAAACGGAGTCCAAACGGAATGAAACCTTCGGGAACGTGATTTTCTCACCGAACGTGATCTAGGGGACTTGGACCCTACGTCAAGAAACAAAAGAGGAGGCCACAAGGTAGGGGGGCACGCCTACCCCCCAGGCGCCCCCTCCACCCTCGTGGGCCCCCTGTTGCTCCACTGACGTACTCCTTCCTCCTATATTTACCTACGTACCCCCAAACGATCAGATACGGAGCCAAAACCCTAATTCCACCACCGCAACTTTCTGTATCCATGAGACCCATCTTGGGGCCTGTTCTGGAGCTCCACCGGAGGGGGCATCGATCACGGAAGGCTTCTACATCAACACCATAGCCCCTCCGATGAAGTGTGAGTAGTTTACCTCAGACCTATGGGTCCATAGTTATTAGCTAGATGGCTTCTTCTCTCTTTTTGTATCTCAATACAATGTTCTCCCCCTCTCTTGTGGAGATCTATTCGATGTAATCTTCTTTTTGCGATGTGTTTGTTAAGATCGATGAATTGTGGGTTTATGGTCAAGTCTATCTATGAACAATATTTGAATCTTCTCTGAATTCTTTTATGTATGACTGGTTATCTTTGCAAGTCTCTTCGAATTATCAGTTTGGCTTGGCCTACTAGATTGATCTTTCTTGCAATGGGAGAAGTGCTTAGCTTTGGGTTCAATCTTGCGGTGTCCTTTCCCAGTGACAGTAGGGGCAGCAAGGCACGTATTGTATTGTTGCCATCGAGGATAACAAGATGGGGTTTTCATCATATTGCATGAGTTTATCCCTCTACATCATGTCATCTTGCTTAAGGCGTTACTCTGTTTTCATGAACTTATTACTCTAGATGCATGATGGATAGAGGTCGATGAGTGGAGTAATAGTAGTAGATGCAGGAAGGAGTCAGTCTACTTGTCTCAGACGTGATGCCTATATACATGATCATACCTAGATATTCTCATAACTATGCTCAATTCTGTCAAATGCTCAACAATAATTTGTTCACCCACCGTAGAATACTTATGCTCTCAAGAGAAGCCACTAGTGAAACCTATGGCCCCCGGGTCTATCTTCATCATATTAATCTCCCAATACTTAGTTATTTCCTTTGATTTTTACTTTGCTTTTATTTTACTTTGCATCTTGATCACAAAAATACCAAAAATATTATCTTATCATATCTATCAGATCTCACTCTCGTAAGTGGCCGTGTAGGGATTGACAACCCCTTATCGCGTTGGTTGCGAGGATTTATTTGTTTTGTGCAGGTACGAGGGACTGGCGCGTAGCCTCCTACTGGATTGATACCTTGGTTCTCAAAAACTGAGGGAAATACTTACGCTACTTTGCTGCATCATCCCTTCCTCTTCGGGGAAAACCAACGCAGTGCTCAAGAGGTAGCAAGAAGGATTTCTGGCGCCGTTGCCGGGGAGGTCTACGCAAAAGTCAATATACCAAGTACCCATCACATACCCTTATCTCCCACATTACATTATTTTCCATTTGCCTCTCGTTTTCTTCTCCCCCACTTCACCCTTGCCATTTTATTCGCCCTCTCTCTCTATCCTCCTTCTCTTTCCCGTTTGCCTCTTTTTGCCCGCTTTTTGTTTGCTTGTGTGTTAGTTTGCTTGCTTGTCACGATGGCTCAAGATAACACTAAATTGTGTGACTTCACCAATACCAACAATAATGATTTTATTAGCATTCCGATTGCTCCTCTTACCGATGCTGAATCTTGTGAAATTAATACTGCTTTGCTGAATCTTGTCATGAAAGATCCGTTTACCGGCCTTCCTAGTGAAGATGCCGCTACCCATCTAAATAGCTTCGTTGATTTGTGTGATATGCAAAATAAGAAAGATGTGGATAATGATATTCTTAAATTGAAGCTATTTCCTTTTTCGCTTAGAGATCGTGCTAAAGCTTGGTTTTCGTCTTTGCCTAAAAATAGTATTGATTCATGGAATAAGTGCAAAGATGCTTTTATCTCTAAGTATTTTCCTCCCGCTAAGATCATCTCCCTTAGAAACGATATTATGAATTTTAAGCAACTTGATCATGAACATGTTGCACAAGCTTGGGAGAGAATGAAATTAATGATACGTAATTGCCCTACTCATGGTTTGAATTTGTGGATGATTATACAAAATTTTTATGCTGGATTGAATTTTGCTTTTAGAAATCTTTTAGATTCGGACGCGGGAGGCACTTTTATGGAAATTACTTTAGGAGAAGCTACTAAACTCCTAGATAATATTATGGTTAATTATTCTCAATGGCATACTGAAAGATCTAGTAATAAAAAGGTGCATGCGATAGAAGAAATTAAAGTTTTGAGTGGAAAGATGGATGAACTTATGAAATTATTTTCTAGTAAGAGTGTTTATTCCGATCCTAATGATATGCCCTTGTCTACTTTGATTGAGAATAATAAGGAATCTATGGATGTGAATTTTGTTGGGAGGAACAATTTTGGTAACAACGCGTATAGAGGAAATTTCAATCCTAGGTCTTATCCTAGTAATCCCTCTAATAATTATGGTAATTCCTACAACAATTCTTATGGAAATTATAATAAGATGCCCTCTGATTTTGAATCTAATATTAAAGAATTTATTACCTCGCAAAAGAATTTCAATGCTTTGATGGAAGAAAAATTGCTTAAGATTGATGAGTTGGCTAGGAACGTTGATAGAATTTCTCTTGATGTTGATTCTTTGAAACTTAGATATATTCCACCTAAGCATGATATCAACGAGTCTCTCAAAGCCATGAGAATTTCCATTGATTAGTGCTAAGAAAGAACCGCTAGGATGCGTGCAAAGAAAGATGCCTTTATAAGAGCGTGTTCTTCTAGTTCCTATGAAGATAAAGATCTAAAAGTTATTGATGTGTCCCCTATTAAATATTTGTTTTGTAATATGAATCTTGATAATGATGGGACTGAATATGATCCACCTTTACCTAGAAGGCGTTCCAAGAATTCGAATTTTTTTATCTTTATGCTAAAATTGATAAAAGTGGGATTGAAGAAATTAAAACCCTAGATGTTGCTAAACCCACTATTATGGATTTGAAGGAATTTAACTATGAAAATTGCTCTTTGATTGATTGTATTTCCTTGTTGAAATCCGTGCTAAATTCTCCTCACGTTTATAGTCAAAATAAAGCGTTTACTAAACATATCGTTGATGCCTTGATGCAGTCTTATGAAGAAAAACTTGAATTGGAAGTTTCTATCCCTAGAAAACTTTATGATGAGTGGGAACCAACTATTAAAATTAAAATTAAAGATCATGAATTCTATACTTTATGTGATTTGGGTGCTAGTGTTTCCACGATTCCAAAGACCTTGTGTGATTTGTTAGGTTTCCGTGATTTTGATGATTGCTCTCTAAACTTGCACCTTGCAGATTCCACTATTAAGAAACCTATGGGAAGAATTAATGATGTTCTTATTGTTGCAAATAGGAATTATGTGCCCGTAGATTTTATTGTTCTTGACATAGATTGCAATCCTTCATGTCCTATTATTCTTGGTAGACCTTTCCTTACAACGATTGGTGCAATTATTGATATGAAGGAAGGAAATATTAGATTCCAATTTCCATTAAGGAAAGGCATGGAACACTTTCCTAGAAAGAAAATTAAATAACCTTATGAATCTATTATGAGAGCCACTTATGGATTACCTACCAAAGATGGCAATACCTAGATCTATCCTTGCTTGTTATGCCTAGCTAGGGGCGTTAAACGATAGCGCTTGTTGGGAGGCAACCCAATTTTATTTTTATTCCTTGATTTTTGCTCCTGTTTAGTAATAAATAATTTATCTATACTCTGTTTCGGTTGTGTTTTTTGTGTTTAATTAGTGTTTGTGCCAAGTAGAACCGTTGGGAAGACTTGGGGAAAGTCTTTCTTGCTGTAAAAAACAGAAACTTTAGCTCTCACGAGAACTGCTGAAATTTTTATTTCGAAAGTTCTATTTAGTTAATTATTTTTGCATATGATTAATAGATAAATTCCTCACGTCCAGCAATTTATTTTAGAATTTTTGGGGTTCCAGATCTTGCGCTAGCTACAGATTACTACAGACTGTTCTGTTTTTGACAGATTCTGTTTTTTGTGTGTTGTTTGCTTATTTTGATGAATCTATGGCTAGTAAAATAGTTTATAAACCATAGATAAGTTGGAATAAAGTAGGTTTAACACCAATATAATTAAAGAATGAGTTCATTACAGTACCTTGAAGTGGTCTTTTGTTTTCTTTCGCTAACGGAGCTCACGAGATTTTCTACTTTGAGTTTTGTGTTGTGAAGTTTTCAAGTTTTGGGTAAAGATTTGATGGATTATGGAAGAAGGAGTGGCAAGATCCTAATCTTGGGGATGCCCATGGCACCCCCAAGATAATCTAAGTACACCTAAAAGCCAAAGCTTGGGGATGCCCCGGAAGGCATCCCCTCTTTCGTCTACTTCTACCGGTAACTTTACTTGGAGCTATATTTTTATTCACCACATGATATGTGTTTTGCTTGGAGCGTCTTGTATGATTTGAGTCTTTACTTTTTAGTTTACCACAATCATCCTTGCTTTACACACCTTTTGAGAGAGCCATACATGATTTGAAATTTGTTAGAATACTCTATGTGCTTCGCTTATATCTTTTGAGTTATATAGTTTTGCTCTAGTACTTCACTTATATCTTTTAGAGCACGGTGGTGGATTTTTTTATAGAAACTATTGATCTCTCATGCTTCACTTAGATTATATTGAGAGTCTCAAATAGCATGGTAATTTGCTTAAAATCCTAATATGCTAGGTATTCAAGATTAGTAAAATTTTATTATGAGTGTTTTGAATACTAAGAGAAGTTTGATGCTTGATGATTGTTTTGAGATATGGAGGTAATAATATGAAAGTTGTGCTAGTTGAGTAGTTGTTAAATTGAGAAATGCTTGTGTTGAAGTTTGCAAGTCCCTAGCATGCACGTATGGTAAACGTTATGTAACAAATTTGAAACATGAGGTGTTATTTGATTGTCCTCCTTATGAGTGGCGGTCGGGGGCGAGCGATGGTCTTTTCCTACCAATCTATCCCCCTAGGAGCATGCATGTAGTGCCGAGGTTTTTGATGACTTGTAGATTTTTGCAATAAGTATGTGAGTTCTTTATGACTAATGCCGAGTCCATTGATTATACGCACTCTCACCCTTCCATCCTTGCTAGCCTCTTCGGTACCGTGCATTGCCCTTTCTCACATTGAGAGTTGGCGCAAACTTCGCCGGTGCATCCAAACCCCGCGATATGATATGCTCTTTCACACATAAACCTCCTTATATCTTCCTCAAAACAGCCACCATACCTACCTATTATGGCATTTCCATAGCCATTCCGAGATATATTTCCATGCGACTTTCCACCATTCCGTTTATCATGACACATTCATTATTGTCATATTGCTTAGCATGATCATGTAGTTGACATAGTATTTGTGGCAAAGCCACTGTTCATAATTCTTTCATGCATGTCACTCTTGGTCCATTGCATATCCCGGTACACCACGGAGGCATTCATATAGAGTCATCTTTTGTTCTAGTATCCAGTTGTAATCATTGAGTTGTAAAATAAATAGAAATGTGATGATCATGATTTTCTAGAACATTGTCCCAAGTGAGGAATTAAAAAAGAGAGAGAGAAAGGCCAGATAAAAAATAGAAAGGCCAAATAAAAAAAATGAGAGAAAAAGAGAGAAGGGACAATGTTACTATCCTTTGACACACTTGTGCTTCAAAGTAGCACCGTAATCTTCATGATAGAGAGTCTCTTGTTTTGTCACTTTCATATACTAGTGGGAATTTTCATTATAGAACTTGGCTTGTATATTCCAACAATGGACCTCCTCAAGTGCCCTAGGTCTTCATGAGCAAGCAAGTTGGATGCACACCCACTTAGTTTCTTTTGTTGAGCTTTCATACATTTATAACTCTAGTGCATCCGTTGCATGGCAATCCCTACTCCTTGCATTAACATCAATTGGTGGGCATCTCCATAGCCCATTGATTAGTCTCATTGATGTGAGACTTTCTCCTTTTTGTCTTCTCCACATAACCCCCCCTCATTATATTCTATTCCACCCATAGTGTATGTCCATGGCTCGCGCTCATATATTGCGTGAAAGTTTATAGGTTTGAGATTACTAAAGTATGAAACAATTGCTTGGCTTGCCATCGGGGTTGTGCATGATGAGAGCATTCTTGTGTGACGAAAATGGAGCATGACTAAACTATATGATTTTGTAGGGATGAACTTTCTTTGGCCATGTTATTTTGAGAAGACATAATTGCTTTGTTAGTATGCTTGAAGTATTATTATTTTTATGTCAATATGAACTTTTGTATTGAATCATTCGGATCTGAATATTCATACAACAATTAAGAAGAATTACATTAAAATTATGCCAAGTAGCACTCTGCATCAAAAATTCTGCTTTTATCATTTACCTACTCGAGGACGAGCAGGAATTAAGCTTGGGGATGCTTGATACGTCTCCAACGTATCTATAATTTTTGATTGCTCCATGCTATATTATCTACTGTTTTGGACATCATTGGGCTTTATTATCCACTTTTATATTATTTTTGGGACTAACCTATTAACCGGAGGCCCAACCCAGAATTGCTGTTTTTTTTGCCTATTTCAGGGTTTCGAAGAAAAGGAATATCAAACGGATTCTAAACCGAATGAAACCTTCGGGAACGTGATTTTCTCACCAAACGTGATCCAGGGGACTTGGACCCTACGTCAAGAAACAAAAGAGGAGGCCAGGAGGTAGGGGGGCGCGCCAACCCCCCAGGCGCGCCCTCCACCCTCGTGGGCCCCCTGTTGCTCCACCGACGTACTCCTTCCTCCTATATATACCTACGTACCCCCAAATGATCAGATACGGAGCCAAAACCCTAATTCCACCGCCGCAACTTTTTGTATCCATGAGATCCCATCTTGGGGCCTGTTCTGGAGCTCCGCCGGAGGGGGCATCGATCACAGAGGGCTTCTACATCAACACCATAGCCCCTCCGATGAAGTGTGAGTAGTTTACCTCAGACCTACGGGTCCATAGTTATTAGCTAGATGGCTTCTTCTCTCTTTTTGGATCTCAATACAATGTTCTCCCCCTCTCTTGTGGAGATCTATTCGATCTAATCTTCTTTTTGCGGTGTGTTTGTTGAGACTGATGAATTGTGGGTTTATGATCAAGTCTATCTATGAACAATATTTGAATCTTCTCTGAATTCTTTTATGTATGATTGGTTATCTTTGCAAGTCTCTTCGAATTATCAGTTTGGTTTGGCCTACTAGATTGATCTTTCTTGCAATGGGAGAGGTGCTTAGCTTTGGGTTCAATCTTGCGGTGTCCTTTCCCAGTGACAGTAGGGGCAGCAAGGCACGTATTGTATTGTTGCCATCGAGGATAACGAGATGGGGTTTTCATCATATTGCATGAGTTTATCCCTCTACACCATGTCATCTTGCTTAAGGCGTTACTCTGTTTTCATGAACTTAATACTCTAGATGCATGCTGGATAGCGGTCGATGAGTGGAGTAATAGTAGTAGATGCAGGCAAGAGTCGGTCTACTTGTCTCGGACATGATGCCTATATACATGATCATACCTAGATATTCTCATAACTATGCTCAATTCTGTCAATTGCTCAACAGTAATTTGTTCACCCACCGTAGAATACTTATGCTCTCAAGAGAAGCCACTAGTGAAACCTATGGCCCCCGGGTTTATCTTCATCATATTAATCTCCCAATACTTAGTTATTTCCTTTGTCATCGTGTATATAAGGGGACGACCCGGCAGCGGCTTAGGACAGGAAACAACAGATCAATAGCCAAGCTAGCGGATTCGCTCCTTGGTCATCGAAACCTAGCAATACAACATCAACTGGACTAGGCCTTACCTTCACCGCAAGGGGCCGAACCAGTATAAACCTCTAGTGTCCTTTGTCCCGATTAACCCCTTTAAGATTCCTAGTTGCGATGGCCCTACGACTAAGTCCTTTCGCTAGGACATCTGCCGTGACAATTCCACGACAAAACTGCTAGAGACTTTCTTGCTTGCAATGATAGAAGTGATCTTAAGAAACTATTAGCTAAGCCGAAACAAAAAACTCTGAATGCTAGAATGAAATATGATCCTGCTTATGCTAGTTCACATATCTTTGTTACTGATAAGGATTATGAATTCTCTGTCGACCCTGATATAATTACTTTGGTTGAATATGATCCTTTCTATGGCTATGAATCTAAAACTGTTGTGGCACATCTTACTAAATTAAATGATATAGCCACCCTGTTCACTAATGATGAGAAAACTCGCTACTATTATATCCTTAAGATATTTCCGTTCTCATTAAAGGGTGATGCTATGATATGGTTTAATTCTCTTGATCCTAGTTGTGTGCGTAGTCCCCAGGATATGATTTATTACTTCTCTGCTAAATATTTCCCTGCTCATAAGAAACAAGCTGCTTTAAGGGAAATATATAATTTTGTGCAAATTGAAGAAGAGAGTCTCCCACAAGCTTGGGGGAGGCTTCTCCAATTAGTTAATGCTTTGTCTCATCATCCTCTTAAGAAAAATGAAATACTTGATATCTTTTATAATGGACGGACCGATGCTTCCAGAGACCACCTAGATGGTTGTGCTGGTTGTGTTTTCAGGGAAAGAACACCAGATGAAGCTGAAATTTTATTGAATAATATGTTGACCAATGAAAATAATTGGACACTTCCGGAGCCAACCCCTAAGCCAACTCCGAAGAAAA
The DNA here is from genome assembly GCF_002162155.2 of Triticum dicoccoides. NCBI lineage: Eukaryota > Viridiplantae > Streptophyta > Magnoliopsida > Poales > Poaceae > Triticum > Triticum dicoccoides. The sequence goes on from NC_041392.1 coordinate 444,961,397, forward strand.
GGGGTGTTCTGTTTCTTAGTCCTGAAGATATGCAAGAGGCAAAGAAATCTATGAAGGAAAAAGGTATAAAAGCAGAAGATGTTAAGAATTTACCTCTTGTTGAAGAAATACATGGTCTTAATTTACTGCCTATTGAAGAAATACATGGTTTTAATCCATCACCTATTGAAGAAACACATGGTCTTGATAACCCGACACATGTAGTAAAGGTAAATTCTCTGTATAGATATGATAAAGCTGAAATCCCTCCTAGTAAGTTTGCTAGCCAGTGTTTGGATGAGTTTGATAACTTTATGGTTAAGCAAGAAGACTTCAATGCTTATTTTGGTAGAGAATTAAAACGCAATGCTTATATGATTGAACACTTGAGTGATTATATGGCTAATGCTAAAGGTGAACTTGAACTTATTAGTAAACATGCTTCTATGGTTTCCACTCAAGTAGAACAAGTACTTAAAGCTCAGAATGATCTGCTCAATGAATTAAATGGTAAGAAAAATGATAATGTTGTTAGAGTTATGACTAGAGGTGGTAAAATGACTCAGGAACCTTTGTGTCCTGAGGGCCATCCTAAGAGAATTGAGCAAGATTCTCAGAGAAATAATATTGATGCACCTGGTCCTTCTAAAAGGAAGAAAAAGAAAAATGATAGGACTTTGCATGCTTCTAGTGAACCTGTTGTTGACACATCTGAGAATCCCAATGATATTTCTATTTCTGATGCTGAAACCCAATCTTGTAATGAACATGAACCTAGTGATAATGTTAATGATGATGTTCATGTTGATGCTCAACCTAGCAATGATAATGAGGTAGAAACTGAACCTGCTGTTGATCTTGATAACCCACAATCAAAGAATCAATGTTATGATAAGAGAGACTTTGTTGCTAGGAAGCACATTAAGGAAAGAGAACCATGGGTTCAGAAACCCATGCCTTTTCCTCCCAAACCATCCACGAAAAAGGATGATGAGGATTTTGAGCACTTTGCTGAAATGATTAGACCTATCTTTTTGTGTATGCGATTAACTGATATGCTCAAAATGAATCCTTATGCTAAGTATATGAAAGAAATTGTTACAAATAAAAGAAAGATACCGGAAGCTGAAATTTCCACCATGCTTGCTAATTATACTTTTAAGGGTGGAATACCAAAGAAACTTGGAGATCCAGGAGTACCAACTATACCATGCTCCATTAAAAGAAACTATGTTAAAACTGCTTTATGTGATCTTGGAGCCAGTGTTAGTGTTATGCCTCTCTCTTTATATCATAGACTTGATTTTAATAAGTTGACACCTACTGAAATATCTTTGCAAATGGCTGATAAATCAACTGCTATACCTGTCGGTATTTGTAAGGATGTGCCTGTTGTGGTTGCAAACGTTACTATTTTAACGGATTTTGTTATTCTTGATATTCCCGAGGACGATAGTATGTCTATTATTCTGGGAAGAACCTTTTTGAATACTGCAGGGGCTGTTACTGATTGCAACAAAGGCAATGTCACTTTTCATGTTAATGGAAATGAGCATACGGTACACTTTTCGAGGAAACAACATCAAGTTCATAGTATAAACTCCATTGGAAAAATTCCATCTATTATTTTTGGAGGTTTTGAATTTCCTCTACCTACTGTCAAGAAGAAATATGATATTCTTATTATTGGGGACATGCATATCCCCGTTGAGGTAACATAGTGTTATTCAAAATTTATCCGGTTTCATGTTACTCAAAATGAGTTCGTTAACAAGACCTGATCAACCTTGTTAGTGGATTCCTATTGATGAGCATGAGATGGATGGAGTTAGAAAACACAAATCTCTGTACCCTCTTTTTACTTTCTGTTATTTATATTAAATAAAGCAAAAATAGTAATTTCTATCTATTTTCTGAATTATCCATGCAATAGAAAAACACCCCAAAAATAAAAGTTCACCAAATGCCCTGAAATTTAAATATGATTTTTTCTGGAATATTTGAGAATATCTGGCACTGAGAACACAGCAGGGGAAGCAAGCACCTGGCCACGAGGGTCCAGGGCGCGCCCACACCCCCTGGGCGCGCCCCCTACCTCGTGGGCCCACGGTGGCTCCCCTCCAGTTATTCCAGCCACCACACACTCCTTCTTCCTCCCAAAAAAATCACCAACCATCTCAAGCACGAGTTCTAGCTCATTTTGCTGCGATTTTCGATCTCCTTGCTCAAAGCACCTCTCACAAAACTGCTTTGGGGGATTGTTCCTTGGTATGTGACTCCTCCAATGGTCCAATTAGTTTTTGTTCTAGTGCTTTGTTCATTTCAAATTTGTGTTGCCTAGGTGACCATGCTCTTGAGCTTGCATGTCAAATTTATATGGTTCCAAGTAGTTCTAATGCATGATATAGTCTCTAGGCACTTGCGGGTGTAGTTGCTATCAATTTTGTTGAGTTTGGTTCACTTTTATTTGAAGTTACTAAAATTTTCAAAAATGTTTCAGAGGAAGAAATATGTTTAAGAAAATGTACCAAGGTGGTCCTTCAAGGAAGCAAGGACCCAGGCTCGCAATACGCGATGCCGACGATGAACCACCGAGGGAAGCTCAGGTGCGGGCTTGTGAATGGTCGTCAGAGGACTTTATGGATCAAGCACGAATCAAGGAAGAATTTAACGGGTATGTGCGTAATGCCGATCTTGAGAGCTTCGAGGCAGATAAGTGCCGCCAATACCATTATCTCACTGATTCCTTTGTGAGAAGGTTCAAATTTTCATCATCACGTAATTCTCAAACTGTCGTATTTGATCTTTATGAAAATTCTTATACTATGGACTTAGAGGATTTTAATACTGCTTGCAAACTTCCACAATGGGGCAGCAATAGTGAACCTCGCAAATCTGAATTTACATATTTTCTTGCTAGTATAACTGTGGGGGAATCTAGAGATATAACACAAGCTACCATAGGGAGCATTCATTGTCCTGCTATACATTATTTTGCTCTCTTCATAGGTAGGTGCATAAATGGTAAGGATGAAGCATGATACGTCTCCAACGTATCTATAATTTTTGATTGTTCCATGCTATATTATATTCTGTTTTGGACATTATTGGGCTTTATTATACACTTTTATATTATTTTTTGGACTAACCTATTAACCGGAGGCCCAGCCCAGAATTGTTGTTTTTTTTGCCTATTTTAGGGTTTCACGGAAAAAGAATATCAAACGGAGTCCAAACGGAATGAAACCTTCGGGAATGTGATTTTTGGAACGAACATGATCCAGAGGACTTGGACCCTACGTCAAGACATCAACCAGGAGGCCACGAGGTAGGGGGCGCGCCTACCCCCTGGGCGTGCCCTCCACCCTCGTGGGCCTCCTGTTGCTCCACCGACGTACTCCTTCCTCCTATATATACCTACGTACCCCCAAACTGCTAGATACGGAGCAAAAACCCTAATTCCACCGTTGTAACTTTCCGTATCCACGAGATCCCATCTTGGGGCCTTTTCTGGAGCTCCGCCGGAGGGGGCATCGATCACGGAGGGCTTCTACATCAACACCATAGCCCTTCCGATGAAGTGTGAGTAGTTTACCTCAGACCTACGGGTCCATAGTTATTAGCTAGATGGCTTCTTCTCTCTTTTTGGATCTCAATACAAAGTTATCCCCCTCTCTTGTGAAGATCTATTCGATGTAATCTTCTTTTGCGGTGTGTTTGTTGAGATCGATGAATTGTGGGTTTATGATCAAGTTTATCTATGAACAATATTTGAATCTTCTCTGAATTCTTTTATGTATGATTGGTTATCTTTCCAAGTCTCTTTGAATTATCAGTTTGGTTTGGCCTACTAGATTCATCTTTCTTGCAATGTGAGAAGTGCTTAGCTTTGGGTTCAATCTTGCGGTGTCCTTTCCCAGTGACAGTAGGGGCAGCAAGGCACGTATTGTATTGTTGCCATCGAGGATAACAAGATGGGGTTTATTTCATATTGCATGAGTTTATCCCTCTACATCATGTCATCTTGCTTAAAGCGTTACTCTGTTCTTATGAACTTAATACTCTAGATGCATGCTGGATAGCGGTCGATGTGTGGAGTAATAGTAGTAGATGCAGGCAGGAGTCGGTCTACTTGTCTTGGACGTGATGCCTATATACATGATCATACCTAGATATTCTCATAACTATGCTAAATTCCGTCAATTGCTCAACAGTAATTTGTTTATCCACCGTGAATACTTATGCTCTTGAGAGAAGCCACTAGTGAAACCTATGGCCCCCAGGTCTATCTTCATCATATTAATCTCCCAATACTTAGTTATTTCCTTTGCTTTTTTACTTTGCTTTTATTTTACTTTGCATCTTTATCACAAAAATACCAAAAATATTATCTTATCATATCTATCAGATCTCACTCTCGTAAGTGGCCGTGTAGGGATTGACAACCCCTTATCGCGTTGGTTGTGAGGATTTATTTGTTTTGTGCAGGTATGAGGGACTGGCGCGTAGCCTCCTACTGGGTTGATACCTTGGTTCTAATAAACTGAGGGAAATACTTATGCTACTTTGCCGCATCATCCCTTCCTCTTCGGGGAAAACCAACGCAGTGCTCAAGAGGTAGCAGGCCGCACCTACCGCACCTCGGCCGTGTGCGTCGCCCCACTCCCGGCCACCCCTCCTAGCCCTCGCGCCGCACTAGCCTCTGGCCATCGCCGGCCATGCCCCGCCCTTGCAGCCCCGTCGTGCTGTGCCGCCCTCCTGCTAGCGCTGGCCGCCGTGCCTCCCTCCGCCCGCGCCCTCCAGCGCCGCCCTGTGCGCGCCCGCTCACCCCGCTCCCTCCTCGTCCCCGCGAGCCTTCCCATGCCCGCCGAAGCGCCATCTGCGCCCTGGCCATGCCTGAGCAGCACCCGACCGCGCCCCGCTTGCAGCCTCATGGCGGCGCTCGCGCGTGCCTCTCCGTCCACACGTGCGCCCGCCGCCTCCTGCTGATAGTTGCTGCTGCTCCTCCCTGCCCCTGCTCCCCTCGCTGCTCATGCCTGCCGCCCCGCCTCTGCTAGCTACTTCCGGCAGCCCTCTGCGCCGCCCCGCCTCTAGCTACCCCGCGCCGCTCCTCCCGCACAGGTCCATGCCCCGCTGGCCGCCGGCGCCCCGTCGCCCTCTCCCCTGGTGGCCTGGGCGGGCGCCCTAACGGGTGGCTCCCGTGCCCGTCAACCGCGTGGCCACGCCCGCCCCACTAAGGCATGGGCCACTAACCAAGGGGCCCCACGCCCCTATATAAAAATGAATTAAAAATATAAAAATAAAAATAATTAGTTAACTAATTAAATAGTTAATTAACTAACTTAATTAACCTTGATTAGTTAGCCTAATGAACTAGTTTAGTTAATTTAAATCTATTAATTAGTTAGGTCAATGACAGACGGGCCCCACTGCCCTGTTTGACTAGTCAATGTTCAGTGTTGACCACTGACATCATGATGACATCATACTGGTGCAATAACCCCATTTTAGATTTAATAATAATTTCAGGAATTGTTTTAAACTTCAGAATTTAATAGAAAATAAACCGTAGCTCGGATCGAAAAACTTTTTATATATGAAAGTTGCTAGAACGACGAGACGAATCCGAATACGCAGTCTGTTCATTCACCATGCGCCCCTAGCATAGCGAAACAACAAGCTCCCTCCTCTAGTCCATCTGTCCAAAAACACGAAACACCGGGAATACTTTCCCGGATGTTTTCCCCCCTTCGCCGGTATCACCTCCTACTACGTTAGGGCACACCTGGCACCGTTACTTGTCATGTCATGCATTGGTATGCATCTGTTTGCATTGTATTCATTGTTTCTTCCCCCTCTTCTCTCCGGTAGACTACGAGACTGATGCCGCTGCTGGTGCCCCGATCGACTACGTTGTTGACGACCCCTCCTTGCCAGAGCAATCAGGCAAGCCCCCCCTTGATCACTAGATATCGCCTATTCTCTCTCTACTGCTTGCATTAGAGTAGTGTAGTATGTTACTATTTTCAGTTAATCCTATTATGTTGCATAGCCTATCATTGTTGCTATAGTTGTTGATACCTTACCTGCAATCCTAAATGCTTAGTATAGGATGCTAGTTTATCATCAGTGGCCCTACAGTCTTGTCCGTCTGTCATGCTATACTATCGGGCCGTGTGTTGGGGAACGCAGTAATTTCAAAAATTTCCTACGCACACGCAAGATCTATCACGGTGATGCATAGCAACGAGAGGGGAAGAGTGTTGTCCACATACCCTCGTAGACCGTAAGCGGAAGCGTTATGACAATGCGGTTGATGTAGTCGTACGTCTTCACGATCCGACCGATCCTAGTACCGAAAGTACGACACCTCCGTGATCTACACATGTTCAGCTCGGTGCCGTCCCATGAACTCTTGATCCAGGATCGAATCTCAAGGGAGAGCTTCGTCAGCACGACGGCGTGATGATAGTGATGATGATGCTACCAGAACAGGGCCTCGCCTAAGCACCGCTACGATATGACTAGGGGTGGAAACGGATCGGATGCGGATCGGATAGTGCTCTTACCACTTCCATTTTCATATTTTCAAAACGAATACGAATCCGAATACGGATGTTCTCGTATACGGATGCGGCTCGGATATTATTCGAATACGGATACGTATCGGATATTTTCTTGATTCGGAATGGATACGAATAATATCAACATATTGCTTAAGTAAATTAGTCGATAGCTATGTGACCTAAAATAATCAACTTGTGACATACAATAAGTCAATGATAAATAGGTTTATGAATAAATATTATTGTAATGCATAATAATTTATAAGTTTAATCATATAATTAGTAAAATTTGACCACTTTTTTGGCTTTTATGTTGGATAATTGGAATATTGGGCCTAGAATTTTAAAAAATACCTCCCATAATCTTATTCGGATACGGATATATCCACTTCCATATCCATATTTGTGTCAAAATCTCCTACCATATTTTATTTTGTATTTTTTAATAAATTCGGATACGGATAATTTCCATTTTCATTTTGGTTCGGATGTGGATGTTTCAGATACGAATAGGCATTTTCTCGAATACGAATATCAGATGTTTCGGATTATCCGCTACCACTTTCCACCCCTAGATATGACCGAGGTGGATTATGGTGGAGGGGGGCACCACACACGGCTAAGGGATCAATGATCAACTTGTGTGTCTATGGGGTGCCCCTGGCCACGTATATAAAGGATGGAGGGAGGAGGAGGCTGGCCCTCATAGGGCGCGCCCAAAGTGTGGAGTCCTACTAGGACTCCCTAGTCCTAGTAGGATTCCACCTCCCACATGGAATAGGAAAAAGGGAAGGGAGAAGGAGAAGGAAGGAAGGGGGCACCCCCTTTCCCTAGTCTAATTCGGACCAGTTCATGGGGAAGGGGTGCAGACACCCTTGAGGCCTTTCTCTCCTTTCCCTTATGGCCCATTAAGTCCCAATACGAATTCCCGTAACTCCCCGGTACTCCGAAAGATACCCAAATCACTCGGAACCTTTCCGATGTCCGAATATAGCCTTTAATATATCGATCTTTACGTCTCGACCATTTCGAGACTCCTCATCATGTCCCCGATCTCATCCGGGACTCCAAACAAACTTCGGTCATCAAATCACATAACTCATAATAAAAATCGTCACAGAATGTTAAGCATGCTAACCCTACAGATTCGAGAACTATGTAGACATGACCCAGACTCATCTCCAGTCAATAACTAATAACGGAACCTAGATGCTCATATTGGTTCCTACATATTCTATGAATATCTTTATCGGTCAAACTGCATAACAACATACGTTGTTCCCTTTGTCATCTGTATGTTACTTGCCCGAGATTTGATCGTCGGTATCTCAATACCTAGTTCAATCTCATTACCGGCAAGTCTCTTTACTCGTTCCGTAATGCATCATCCCACAACTAACTCATTAGTCACATTGCTTGCCAGGCTTATTGTGATGTGCATTACCGAGAGGGCCCAGAGATACCTCTCCGACAATCGGAGTGAAAAATCCTAATCTTGATCCATGCCAACTCAACAAACATCATCAGAGACACCTGTAGAGCACCTTTATAATCACCCAATTACGTTGTGACGTTTGGTAGCACACAAAGTGTTCCTCCGATATTCAGGAGTTGCATGATCTCATAGTCATAGGAACATGTATAGTTATGGAGAAAGCAACAGCAACAAACTAAACGATCATCGTGCTAAGCTAACGGATGGGTCAAGTCAATCACATCATTCTCTAATGATGTGATCCCATTAATCAAATGAAAACTCATGTCTATGGTTAGGAAACATAACCATCATTGATTCAACGAGCTAATCAAGTAGAGGCAAACTAGTGACACTCTGTTTGTCTATGTATTCACACATGTACTAAGTTTCCGATTAATACAATTCTAGCATGAATAATAAACATTTATCATGATATAAGGAAATATAAATAACAACTTTATTATTGCCTCTAGGGCATATTTCCTTCAGTCTCTCACTTGCACTAGAGTCAATAATCTAGTTCACATCGTCATGTGATTTAACATCAATAGTTCACATCTTTATGTGATTAGTTCACATCTCCACGTGACTAACACCCAAAGGGTTTACTAGTGTGAATAATCTAGTTCACTTCTCTATGTGATTAACACCCAAAGAGTGATCATGTTTTGCTTGTGAGAGAAATTTAGTCAACGGGTCTGCCACATTCAGAGCCGTATGTATTTTGCAAATTTTCTATGTCTACAATGCTTTGCACGGAGCTACTCTAGCTAATTGCTCCCACTTTCAATATGTATCTAGACCGAGACTTAGAGTCATCCAGATCGTTGTCAAAGCTTGCATCGATGTTACTCTTTACGAAGAACTCTTTGTCACCTCCATAATCGAGAAACATTTCCTTATTCCACTAAGGATATTTTTGACTGCTGTCTAGTGATCCACTCCTAGATCACTATTGTACTCTCTTGCCAAACTTATGGTGAGGTACACAATAGGTCTGGTACACAACATAGCATACTTTATAGAACCTATGACTGAGGCATAGGGAATGACTTTTCATTCTCTTTCTATTTTCTGCTGTGGTCGGGTTTTGAGTCTTTACTCAACTTCACACCTTGCAACACAGGCAAGAACTCCTTCTTTGACTGTTCCATTTTGAACTACTTAAAAATCTTGTCAAGGTATGTACTCATTGAAAATATATCAAGCGTCTTGATCTATCTCTATAGATCTTGATGCTCAATATGTAAGTAGCTTCACCGAGGTCTTTCTTTGAAAAACTCCTTTCAAACACTCCTTTATGCTTTCCAGAAAATTCTACATTATTTCTGATCAACAATATGTCATTCACATATACTTATCAGAAATGCTGTAGTGCTCCCACTCACTTTCTTGTAAATAGAGGCTTCATCGCAAGTCTATTTAAACCATATGCTTTGATTACTTTATCAAAGCATATGTTCCAACTCTGAGATGCTTGCACGAGTGCATAGATGGATCGCTGGAGCTTGCTCACTTCGTTAGTACCTTTAGGATCGACAAAACCTTCTGGTTGCATCATATACAACTCTTCTTTAAGAAATCCATTAAGGAATGCAGTTTTGACATCCATTTACCTGATTTCATAAAATGCAGCAACTGCTAACATGATTCAGACAGACTTTTAAGCATCGATACCAGTGAGAAAATCTCATCATAGTCAACACCTTGAACTTGTCGAAAATAGTTTGCAACAATTCAAGCTTTGTAGATAGTAACACTACTATCAGCGTCCGTCTTCCTCTTGAAGATCCATTTATTCTCAGTGACTCACCGATCATCGAGCAAGTCAATCAAAGTCCATACTTTGTTCTCATACATGGATCCCATCTCATATTTCATGGCCTCAAGCCATTTTGCGGAATCTGGGCTCATCATCGCTTCCTCATAGTTCGTAGGTTCCTCATGGTGTAGTAACATGACTTCCAGAACAGGATTACCATACCACTCTGGCATGGACCATACTCTGGTTGACCTATGAGGTTCGGTAGTAACTTGATCTGAAGTTTCATGATCATCATCATTATCTTCCTCACTAATTGGTGTAGGAATCACTGGAACTGATTTATGCGATGAACTACTTTCCAATTTGGGAGAAGGTACAATTACCTCATCAAGTTCTACTTTCCTCCCACTCACTTCTTTCGAGAGAAACGCCTTCTCTAGAAAGGATCCATTCTTAGCAACAAAATATCTTGCCTTCGGATCTGTGATAGAAGGTGTACCCAATAGTTTCTTTTGGGTATCCTATGAAGACACACTACTCCGATTTGGGTTCGAGCTTATCAGTTTGAAACTTTTTCACGTAAGCATCGCAACCCCAAACTTTATGAAATGATAGCTTAGGTTTCTAGCCAAACCATAGTTCATACGGTGTCGTCTCAATGGATTAGACGGTGGCCTATTTAACGTGAATGTAGCTGTCTCTAATGCATAACCCCAAAACGATAGTGGTAAATCGGTAAGAGACATCACAGATTGCACTATATCCAATAAAGTACGGTTATGACATTCAGACACACCATTATGCTGTGGTGTTCCAGGTGGCATGAATTTGTGAAACTATTCCACATTGTTTTAGTTGAAGACCAAACTCTTAACTCAAATATTCGTCTCCGCGATCAGATTGTAGAAACTTTATTTTCTTGTTACGATGATTTTCCACTTTACTCTGAAATTGTTTGAACTTTTCAAAGGTTTCAGACTTATGTTTCATCAAGTAGATATACCCATATCTTCTCAAATCATCTGTGAAGGTCAGAAAATAATGATACCCGCTGCGAGCCTCAACACTCATCGGACCGCATACATCAGTATGTATTATTTCCAATAAGTCAGTTGCTCGCTCCATTGTTCCGGAGAACGGAGTCTTAGTCATCTTGCCCATGAGGCATGGTTCGCAAGCATCAAGTGATTCCAAAAGCCCATCAGCATGGAGTTTCTTCATGCGCTTTACACCAATATGACCTAAACGGCAGTGCCACAAATAAGTTGCACTATCATTATTAACTTTGCATCTTTTGGCTTCAATATTATTAATATGTGTATCACTACAATCGAGATTCAATAAACCATTTATATTGAGTGTATGACCATAGAAGGTTTTATTCATGTTAATAGAACAACAATTATTCTTTGACTTAAATGAATAACATATTGCAATAAACATGATCCAATCATATTCATGCTCAACGCAAACACCAAATAACATTTATTTTAGGTTCAACACTAATCCCGAAGGTAAAGGGAGTGTGCGATGGTGATCTTATCAACCTTCGAATCACTTCCAACACACATCATCACCTCGCCCTTAACTAGTCTCTGTTTATTTTGCAACTCCCATTTCAAGTTACTAATCTTAGCAACTGAACTAGTATCAAATACTGAGGGGTTGCTATAAACACTAGTGAAGTACACATCAATAACATGTATATCAAATATACCTTTGTTCACTTTGCCATCCTTATTATCCGCCAAATACTTGGGGTAATTCTGCTTCCAGTGACCAGTTCCTTTGCAGTAGAAGCACTTAGTCTGAGGCTTAGGTCCAGACTTGGGCTTCTTCACTTGAGCATCAACTTGCTTGCCGTTCTTCTTGAAGTTGCCCTTCTTCCATTTACCCTTTTCTTGAAACTAGCGATCTTGTCAACCATCAACACTTGATGCTTTTCTTGATTTCTACCTTCGTCGATTTCAGCATCACGAAGAGCTTGGGAATCGTTTCTGTTATCCCTTGCATATTATAGTTCATCACGTAGTTCTAGTAACTTGGTGATAGTGACTAGAGAACTCTGTCAATCACTATCTTATCTGGAAGATTAACTCCCACTTGATTCAAGTGATTGTAGTACTCAGACATTCTGAGCACATGCTCACTAGCTGAGCTATTCTCCTCCATCTTGTAGGCAAAGTGCTTGTCAAAGGTCTCATACCTTTCGACATGGGCATGAGTCTGAAATACTAATTTCAACTCTTCGAACATCTCATATGCTCCGTGGCATTCAAAACGTCTTTGAAGCCTCGTTTCTAAGCTGTAAAGCATGGTGCACTAAACTATCAAGTAGTCATCATATCGAGCTTGCCAAACATTCATAACGTCTGCATCTGCTCCTGCAATCGGTCTGTCACCTAGCGGTGCATCAAGGACATAATTCTTCTGTGCAGCAATGAGGATAATCCTCAGATCATGGATCCAATCCGCATCATTGCTACAAACATTTTTCAACTTAGTTTTTCTCTAGGAACATATCAAAAATAAACAGGGAGCTACATCGTGAGCTATTGATCTACAACATAGTTATGCAAATACTATCAGGACTAAGTTCATGATAAATTAAAGTCCAATTAATCATATTACTTAAGAACTCCCACTTAGATAGACATCCCTCTAGTCATCTAAATGATCACATGACCCAAATCAACTAAACCATGTCCGATCATCACGTGAGACGGAGTAGTTTTCAATGGTGAACATCACTATGTTGATCATATCTACTATATGATTCACGCTCGACCTTTCGGTCTCCAGTGTTCTGAGGCCATATCTGCATATGCTAGGCTCATAAAGTTTAACCCGAGTATTCTGCATGTGCAAAAATGGCTTGCACCCATTGTATGTGAACGTAGAGCTTATCATACCCGATCATCACGTGAGATGGAGTAGTTTTCAATGGTGAACATCACTATGTTGATCATATCTACTATATGATTCACTCGGCACGACGAACTGTCGCAACGGTGCATACTCAGGGAGAACTCTTATATCTTGAAATTTAGTGAGAGATCATCTTATAATGCTACCATCGAACAAAGCAAAATAAGATGTATAAAAGATAAATATCACATGCAATCAAAAATATGTGACATGATATGGCCATCATCATCTTGTGCCTTTGATCTCCATCTCCAAAGTACTGTCATGATCTCCATTGTTACCGCCATGACACCATGATCTCCATCATCTTGATCTTTTATCAATGTGTCATCACATGGTCATCTCACCAGCTATTGCTTTTGCAACTATTGCTATCGCATAGCGATAAAGTAAAGCAATTACATGGCACTTGCATCTTATGCAATAAAGAGACAACCATAAGGCTCCTGCCAGTTGCCGATAACTTTAACAAAACATGATTGATACGTCCATTTTGCATCATGCTTTTATATCGATATTTATTGCATTATGGGCTGTTATTACACATTATGTCACAATACTTATGCCTATTCTCTCCTATTTTACAAGGTTTACATGAAGAGGGAGAATGCCGACAGCTGGGATTTTGGGCTGGAAAAGGAGCAAATATTAGAGACCTATTCTGCACAGCTCCAAAAGTCCTGAAACTTTACGTAAGTTATTTCCAGAATATATAAAAAATAATGAGTGAAGAAAGTTCCAGAGGGGCCCACACCCTAGCCACGAGGGTGGGGGGCGCGCCCTACCCCCTGGGCACGCCCCCTGCCTCGTGGGCCCCTGGTGGCCCTCTGATGCCCATCTTCTGCTATATGAGGTCTTTCGTCCGAGAAAAAATATAAGCAAGCTCACGGGACGAAATTCCACCGCCACGAGGCGGAACCTTGGCGGAACCAATCTAGGGCTCCGGCGGAGCTGTTCTGCTGGGGAAACTTCCCTCCGGGAGGGGGAAATCATCACCATCGTCATCACCAATGATCCTCTCATCGGGAGGGGGTCAATCTCCATCAACATCTTCACCAACACCTGCACCATCTCATCTCAAACCCTAGTTCATCTCTTGTATCCAATCTTTGTATCCAAACCTAAGATTGGTACATGGGGGTTGCTAGTAGTGTTGATTACTCCTTGTAGTTGATGCTAGTTGGTTTACTTGGTGGAAGATCATATGTTCGGATCCATTATGCATACTAATACCCCTCTGATTTTGAACATGAATATGCTTTGTGAGTAGTTACGTTTGTTCCTGAGGACATGGGAGAAGTCTTGCTATAAGTAGTCATGTGAATTTGGTATTCGCTTGATATTTTGATGAGACGTATGTTGTCATCCCTCTAGTGGTGTCATGTGAATGTCGACTACATGACACTTCACCATTGTTTGGGCCTAGAAGGAGGCATTGGGAAGTAATAAGTAGATGATGGGTTGCTAGAGTGACAGAAGCTTAAACCCTAGTTTATGCGTTGCTTCGTAAGGGGCTGATTTGGACCCATATGTTTCATGCTATGGTTAGGTTCACCTTAATACTTCTGTTGTAGTTGTGGATGCTTGCATTAGGGGTTAATCATAAGTGGGATACTTGTCCAAGTAAGGACAGTACCCAAGCACCGGTCCACCCACATATCAAATTATCAAAGTACCGAACGCGAATCATATGAACGTGATGAAAACTAGCTTGACGATAATTCCCATGTGTCCTCGGGAGCGCTTTACTTCATATAAGAGTTTGTCTAGGCTTGTCCTTTGCTACAAAAAGGATTGGGCCATCTTGCTGAACCTTGTTTACTTATATTACTTTCTACCCGTTACAAATTACCTTATCACAAAACTATCTGTTACCGATAATTTCAGTGCTTGCAGAGAATACCTTACTGAAAGCTGCTTATCATTTCTTTCTGCTCCTCGTTGGGTTCGACACTCTTACTTATCGAAAAGGCTATGATAGATCCCCTACACTTTTGGGTCATCAATGATCATCTCATACAACAATTTATATCTCATCACGTCTTGACCATATCACATCACAACATGCCCCTGGAAAAACAAGTTACACGTCCTCTACATTGTTGTTGCAAGTTTTACATGGCTGCTACGGGCTGAGCAAGAACCATTCCTACCTACGCATCAAAACCACAATGCGGTATAGTGATTGCTTTTTGATCTTCAGAAAGTACCCTGTTCATTGAATCCGATTCAAATAAAGTTGGAGAAACTGACACCCACCAGCCACCTGTGTGCGAAGCACGTCGGTAGAACCAGTCTCGTGTAAGCGTACGCGTAATGTCGGTACAATATGTATATACCCCTGCCCACAACTCCTTTGTGTTCTACTCGTGCATATAACATCTACGCATAGACCTGGCTCTGATGCCACTGTTCGGGAACGTAGTAATTTCAAAAATTTCCTATGCACACGCAAGATCTATGATGGTGATGCATAGCAACAAGAGGGGAAGATTGTTGTCCACGTACGCTCGTAGACCATAAGCGGAAGCGTTATGACAATGCGGTTGATGTAGTCGTACGTCTTCATGATCCAACCGATCCTAGTACCGAAAGTACGGCACCTCCGTGATCTGCACACGTTCAGCTCAGTGACGTCCCACGAACTTTTGATCCAGGATTGAATCTCGAGGGAGAGCTTCGTCAACACAACGGTGTGATGACAGTGATGATGATGCTACCGGAATAGGGCTTCGCCTAAGCACCGCTAAGATATGACCGAGGTGGATTATGGTGGAGGGGGGATACAACACATGGCTAAGGGATCAATGATCAACTTGTGTGTCTGTGGGGTGCCCCCTGGTCACATATATATAAAGGATGGAGGGAGGAGGAGGCCGGCCCTCATAGGGCGCGCCCAAAGTGTGGAGTCCTACTAGGACTCCCTAGTCCTAGTAGGATTCTACCTCCTTCGTGGAATAGGAAAAAGGGGAGGGAGAAGTAGAAGGAAGGAAGGAGGCGCCCCCTTTTGCTAGTCCAATTCGGACCAGTCCATGGGGAAGGGGCGCGACCACCCTTGAGGCTTTTCTCTCCTTTCCCGTATTGCCCATTAAGGCCCAATACAAATTCCCGTAACTCTCCAGTACTCCAAAAAAATACCCGAATCACTCGGAACCTTTCCGATGTCCGAATATAGCCTTCCAATATATCAGTCTTTACATCTCGACCATTTCGAGACTCCTCGTCATGTCCCCGATCTCATCTGGGACTCCGAACAAACTTCGGCCATCAAATCACAAAACTCATAATACAAATCATCATAGAATGTTAAGCGGACGGACCCTACGGATTCCAGAACTATGTAGACATGACTGAGACTCATCTCCGGTCAATAACCAATAGCGGAACCTGGATGCTCATATTGGTTCCTACATATTCTACGAAGATCTTTATCGGTCAAACCGCATAACAACATACGTTGTTCCCTTTGTCAAGATTCGATCGTCGGTATCTCAATACCTAGTTCAATCTCATTACCGGCAAGTCTCTTTACTCGTTCCATAATGCATCACCCCGCAACTAACTCATTAGTCACATTGCTTGCAAGGCTTATAGTGATGTGCATTACTGAGAGGGCCCAGAGATACCTCTCCGATAATCGGAGTGACAAATCCTAATCTTGATCCATGCCAACTCAACAAACACCATCGGAGACACCTGTAGAGCACCTTTATAATCACCCAGTTACGTTGCGATGTTTGGTAGCACACAAAGTGTTCCTCTGGTATTCGGGAGTTGCATGATCTCATAGTCATAGGAACATGTATAGTTATGGAGAAAGCAATAGCAACAAACTAAACGATCATCGTGCTAAGCTAACAGATGGGTCAAGTCAATCACATCATTCTCTAATGATGTGATCTCGTTAATCAAATGACAACTCATGTCTATGGTTAGGAAACATAACCATCATTGATTCAACGAGCTAGTCAAGTAGAGGCAAACTAGTGACACTCTGTTTGTCTATGTATTCACACATGTACTAAGTTTCTGGTTAATACAATTCTGGCATGAATAATAAACATTTATCATGATATAAGGAAATATAAATAACAACTTTATTATTGCCTCTAGGGCATATTTCCTTCACCGTGATCACTCGGAAGGTGATCATGGGTATATACATACATACTATACAAGTGGTGACTAAAGTCGGGTCGGCTCGTAGAGCACTCGCGAGTGATTCACAGATTGGGGGCTGAAAGGACCTTTGTCCCGACGGCCCTCTGGGTGGATCTTTGTGGCGGAGCGACAAGGCAGGTTGAGACCACCCAGGAGAGAGGTGGGCCTGGCCCTGGTCGGCATTCATAGTTACTTTAAGATAACACGCTTAACGAGATCTTGGTATTTGATCTGAGTCTGGCCACTGGCCTATACGCACTAACCAACTATGCGGGAACAGTTATGGGCACTCGACGTCATGGTATCAGCCGAAGCCTTCATGACGTCAGCGACTGAGCAACGCGTGCCGGGTTGGACCACGTAGCGCAACTTCCTTTGTAATGGAGGTTGCTAGGTCTGCTCATCGGCCACGTACGCAACGTGCATGTGTGCAATGGGCGATGGGCCGAGACCCTTGCGCGCATAGGATTTAGACCGGCATGCTGACCTCTCTATTGTGCCTAGGTGGGGCTGCGACGTGTTGATCTTCCTAGGCCGGGCATGACCCAGGAAAGTGTGTCCGGCAAAAGGGGATCGAGCGTGTTGGGAAATGTGGTGCACTCCTGTAGGGAAGTTTATCTATTCTAATAGCCGTGTCCCTTGGTAAATGGACGACCCGGAGTTGTACCTTGACCTTATGACAACTAGAACCGGATACTTAATAAAACACACCCTTTCAAGTGCCAGATACAACTCGGTGATCGCTCTCTCACAGGGCGACGAGGGGAGGATCGCTGGGTAGGATTATGCTACGCGATGATACTTGGTTAACTTACCATCTACTCTCTTCTACTGCTTCAAGATGGGGGCTGCCAGAAGCGTAGTCTTTGATATGACTAGCTATCCCCCTCTTATTCTGGCATTCTGCAGTTCAGTCTACATATACTACCCCTTTCATTGATACCAATGCATATGTAGTGTAGCTCCTTGCTTGCGAGTACTTTGGATGAGTACTCACGGTTGCTTTGCTCCCCCTTTTCCCCCTTTCTATACCCAATTGTTGCGACCAGACAATGGAGCCCAGGAGCCAGACGCCACTGTCGACGATGACTCCTACTACAATGGAGGTGCCTACTACTACATGCATTCCGCTGACGACCAGGAGTAGTTTAAGAGGATCCCAGGCAGGAGGCCTGCGCCTCTTTCGATACGTATCCCAGTTTGTGCTAGCCTTCTTAAGGCATACTTGTTTAACTTATGTTTGTACTCAGATATTGTTGCTTCCGCTGACTCGTCTATGATCGAGCTCTTGTATTCGAGCTCTTGAGGCCCTTGGCTTGTAATATGATGCTTGTATGACTTATTTTATTTGTAGAGTTGTGTTGTGATATCTTCCCGTGAGTCCCTGATCTTGGTCATACACGTTTGCATGTATGATTAGTGTACGGTCAAATCGGGGGCGTCACAGCGAACATCCAACCTTCCCCCTCCGGTTCGTTTGTCCGAAAATGCCTAACACTGGGCAAACTTTCCCGGATGTTAATCCCCTTCATCGGTATCGTGTAGCGCCACGTTAGAACACCCCTAGTACCACGTTAGGTCACACCTAGCACCGTTATTTGTCCTGTCATGCTTGTATTGCTACGTTTGCTTTATAATTATTGTTTCTTCCCCCTCTTCTCTCCGGTAAACCCCGAGACCGATGTTGATGCCCTTGTGATCGACTATGTCGACAAAGACACTTCTTCCTTTTCAGCAGAGCTTTCAGGCAAGCAAACCCCCCTTGAGCATTCCGATATTGCCCATTTCTTTCTCACTCATGCTTGGATTAGAACTGCTACTACTTTTCTATGATCCTATTATGATGCATAGCCTATTTTTGTTACCTGCTTTCATAGCTTACCTGCTTATTCTAAACTTCTTAGTATATGTTGGTTGGTGATCCATCAATGACCCCCACCTTGTCCTAGTTGCCCCGCTCTATGTTCGATGACTCGATCAACGTGATCGACATCCAGGGCCCGACACCACACATCACCCCCTTAGTTGTACGACTCTGCAGAGTTACTATCGAGTGCCGAGGGTGATACCTCGCCAGCACTTCTGATGTTAACCCTGTAGTGTAGCTATTCGGCCATGGTAATCGAGGGTGATTCCTCCTTCACCACTCCCGATAACGACTCTGTCGTGCAACCCCTCATGTGTGGACCAACGAGGGTGATTCCTCCAAGTCCACCTTAATGGTTACATCGAGTGGGAATCCATCGAGGGTGTTCCTCAGGTTTCCCCCTTGCTGTTTCAGACACACGGTTACTTTTGACTTACCATAGAGCCATGATGACATCGGGTCGGCCCCGAGGGGTACCCGCGAGTGATGTGAAGTCGGGTTGATCTAGAGGATACCCACAAGTTTTCCACGCGGCGCAGCCGGGCATTCTTTGCCCTTGCCGCAAGTCCGTGAGACAGGGCGACGGGACCACATATCGTGGATCATTGATCGTTACCGTACACTACCAAGATACTAATGGTTTGGATATTTGATCCGAGTAGGCTTCTGGCCTTTTTCGCACTGACCACCACGCGGGAATAAGTATGGGCACTCTGCATCGTATGTATCAGCCAAAAGCTCACTAACATCAGCGACTGAGTGGCGTGCGCCGGGCTGGACTGGTTAAGCCTACACTTCTATAAGGAGGCTAGGTCTGCTCACCGGCCGTGTTCGCAACACGCAGGATTGCAAAGGACGATTGGCCCATGACCCCTTCACATTTAGGCCATGTTCAAGAATTCATCCGATTAACCAGTTAACTTGCCGATTAATCCCTACTCATAGGGTCACCGAGTAGCCGATAAATCAAAAAATCGTCCGAATAATTGATTAAATGGACGATTAACTTGCCGATTAGACGATTAATCCCCTACTCGCTAGCCAACCGAGCAGCTACCAGTTAACGGTTTCCTCAACAATGCAAGGATGTAGACCGGCATGCTGGCCTCTCTGTTGAGCCTAGGTAGGATTACGATGTGTTCATCAGCCGAGGGTGGTCATGACCTGATGGTGTGTCCGGCCGGAGTTGATCGAGTGTGTTGGGTAAGTTGGTGCATCCCTACAGGGAAGAATTCTATATATTCGAATAAGAGGGTCCACGGTAACGGACGCTCGGAGTTGTATCCCGATCGATACAACTAGAACTGGATACTGGATGTTGAGGCATGTAATGGATATGATGGCTCTGGGATTGTTTCCTCGCAGGGAGTCGAGGAAGTGATCTCTGGGCAATGTTACAACATACTTACTAATATTAGAATATGCCACTCTTATGTCTTCTAATGCTGCAAGATGCTTGGAGCTGCTTGAAGATGCTAGTCTTCGATAGGCTAGGCTTTCCCCTTCTCTTCTGGCATTCTGCAGTTTAGTCCACAGATACAACCCATTTCTTTGAGACAGATGCATATTTAGTTTAGATTTGATGTAAGTCTTGCGAGTACTTTGGATGAGTACTCACGGTTGCTTTGCTAGCTCTTTCCCCCCATACCCGATTGTTGCGACCAGATGACGGATCCCAGGAGCCATACGACACCACTGATGACTACTTCTACCCTGAGGGTGCCTACTATGTGACGGCCCCTGATGACCTGGAGTAGTTACGAGGCTCCTAGGCAGGAGGCCTTGCCTTTTCGATCATTGTTGCTTTTATGCTAGCCTTCTTAAGGCAGACTTCTCTAACTTATGCATGTACTCAGATATTGTTGCTTTCACTGACTCTTGTGTATTCTAGCTTATGTATTCGAGCCCTCGAGGCCCCTGGCTTGTAATTTAAAGCTTGTAATATTTTAATTTGTGTCTAGAGTTGTGTTGTGATTTCTTCCCGTGAGTCACTGATCTTGATCATACACATTTGCGTGTATGATTAGTGTATGATTGAATTGAGGGTGTCACGACTGACGAGGGAGCGTCTTCCCACCGGCGATGGAGCTTGTGGTGGCCCAGTCACGCCCGGGAAGAGGGGGGAGGGGATGAGCACGCGTGAAGGCCGTAGGTAGGTGATGGATCTGGCCATGGCAGTAGGCAGCCATGGCAGTCGACGATGGAGCTCGTGGTGGCCCAGTCGCAGCCCGAGGGGAGGGGGAGGGGTGATAACCCACAAGTATAGGGGGTCAATTGTATCTCCTTTCGATAAGTAAGAGTGTCGAACCCAACGAGGAGCAGAAGGAAATGACAAGTAGTTTTCAGTAAGGTATTGTCTGCAAGTGCTGAAATTATAAGTAGCGAGTAGTTTGGTAGCAAGATAATTTGTAACGAGCAAGTAATGATAATTATAACAAGTATGCATCAAGGTAGCCCAATCCTTTTGAGGCAAAGGACATTCCAAAATGGTCTCTTATGATAAGCAACGCGTTCTTGAGGGTACACGGGAATTTCATCTAGTCACTTTCATCATATTGGTTTGATTTGTGTTCGCTACTTTGATAATTTGATATGTGGGTGGACCGGTGCTTAGGTGCTGTTCTTACTTGAACAAACCTCCTACTATGATTAGCCCTCCCGCAATCATCCACAACTACGAGAAAAGTATTAAAAATAATTTTTAACCATAGTATTAAACTCTAGGATCCAATCGGTCCCTTACGGAATAGTGCATAAACTGGGGTTTAAGTTTCTGTCACTCTCGCAACCAACCATCTATTTACTACTCCACAATGCATTACCTTAGGCACAAATATGGTGAAGTGTCATGTAGTCTACGTTCACATGACACCACTAAGGGAATCACAACATACATACTATGAAAATATCAAACACATATCAAATTCACATGATTACTTGCAACATGATTTATCCCGTGACCTCAAGAACAAAAGTAACTACTCACAATAAACAAACATGCTCATGATCAGAGGGGTATTAATATGAATAATGGATCTGAACATATAATCTTCCACCAAATAAACCATATAGTAATCAACTGCAAGATGTAATCAACACTACTAGTCACCCCTAGCAACAATCTATAGTTCCGGCAACAAGATTGAATATAAGAGATGGAATAGGGTTTGAGATGAGATGGTGCTGGTGAAGATGTTGATGGAGATTGCCCTCCCCAAGATGGAGAGTTGTTGGTGATGATGATGACGAGGATTTCCCCCTCCGGGAGGGAAGTTCCCCCGGCGGAATCGCTCCGCCGGAGGGCAAAAGTGCTCCTGCCCAAGTTCTGCCTCGAGGCGGCGACGTTCTGTCCCGAAAGTATTATTGTGATTTTTTATAGGTCAAAACCACTTATATATACCAGAAGATGGGCACCAAAGGTGGGCCGAGGAGGGCACAATACACCAGGGCGTGCCCAGGTGGGTTCTGCCCACCTGGTGGCCCCCTTTGGTACTTATTGGTCCCAATATTTCTTATATATTCCATAAAAAATCTCCGTGAAGTTTCAGCCCATTTGGAGTTGTGCAGAATAGGTGGCCTAACGTAGCTTTTTCAGGTCCAGATTTCCACCTGCTAAAATTCTCCCTCTTGGTCTGTTCCTTGCAAATTATGAGAGAAAAATGCATCAGAATTACTCCAAAAGCATTATTATAGATAAAAACATTGTAAATAACAGTAAGAAAACATAATGCAAAATGTACGTATCAGCTCCCCCAAGCTTAGACCTCGCTTGTCCTCAAGCGAAAACCGAAATCGAAAAACATGTCCACATGCTTTGAGAGAGAGGTGTCGATAAAAACAAAATACATACATAGAAGCATCATGTTGATTATTATAACAACAACAAATTTAAACATAGGACTTTTATCGTAGAACTTTCATCATATACTTCATATGAATAAGTAATAGTTCATCACAAAATCGAAGTATAAAGCAAAAACTCTATTAGTAACCAACAAACTATATCCTCAGTCAACTTTGCAACTACAATTCATCATCTTTTCAGGAAGGGTCACGTATCGGAGCCTTTAGGCAAGTCCACATACTCAACCATCATATAGTCTTCTATGATTGCTAACCCTCACCTTGTACTCATGAACAAAACGTCTCAACCGGACACATAGAAAGATAGGGGCTTATAGTTTCACCTCCCAACTTACTCACCTCAAGGGTGATGTCAACAATAATAACTCATGCTATCTATATTCAACTGGACATATGTGCCTAGATCTTTCCTCACCACATGATGCTTGCCAAAAGAATAAATAAAAAGGAATAGAAGGAAAACTTTGACTCTTTGCATAAAAGTAAATACATATAAGTAAGAGATAGGCCCTTCGCAGAGGGAAGCAGAGGTTGCCATGCGCTTTATTTGTTTGCATGCTCAATCCCTTAGTGCAAGAGAACATCACATTGTATTGACCCTTAAGATGACAACCTTTATTATGCAGTCTATCGCTTTTATTCTTTGTCATCCAAGTTTGTATAACGCTCAATTTTCTCTTATACTAAATGATCTTACATATTTAGAATCAATTTTTATTGCCTTTTTGCACCGACGACAACTTACTTGAGGGATCTTGTTCAATCCCTAGGTAGGTATGGTGGACATTTGAAAAAAGATTTGGGTTTAAGGGTTTTTGGATGCACAAGTAGTATCTCTACTTAGTACGGAATTTTTGGCTAGCATAGATAGGGGGCAAGCACCACATGTTGAAGGATCTATGACAATATGACTTCTATGTGAATATAAACAAACATAAACCATTAAGCTGTCTTCCTTGTCCAATATCAACAATTTTGGCATATAATATTTTGATGAGGGCTCACAATCACAAAAGAATTCTAGGATAGTATATTTATATGTGAATCTTCCCTTCCATTCTTAATTCTTTCATGAGTTGCATCATTGACTAATGTTATGTTTGTCAATCTCTAATAAATTTTTCTTACTTATACTTTTCCTTATGTGGTGCTATCACCTACCATAGGATTAGTATATGATCATATTGATTTATTTCCTCTCTTTTATTTATTTCCTTTCTCTTTTTCTTTCCTTCTTATTTCTTTTCTTTATTTGCAACATGAAAGTAAAGAAAGCAAAAACTAAAACTAACTTTATTATATGACTTGCACACGATTACAAGGATAGATCACTAAGCAAACTTTCAAATAAGAGAGGATTGAACTAAATTTTATTTCATCTAAATGCAAAAGATTGAACTAAGATAAATAAAAGCAAAAGGGTAGTGGGGTGATACAGTACCGGGGCACCTCCCCCAAGCTTGGCGGAAGCCAAGGGGAGTGCCCATACCCGATACTCAGTTCTCCTTTGGTGGTGAAGAAGGTGATGGTGTTGATGAAGCGATCTTGTCTTTAAAGGCCAAGAGATCCTGAAGCCGACGGATGACGCTCCGAAGATAGATGATATGCTCTTGATGCAGAATATTTTCGTGAGTGAGACACTTATTTTGTATGCGAACCAATTCAAAAGCACGAAAAGCTTTAATCTTAGCATGAGTAAGGTGAGTAAGACATGGTTTAAGGATAACTTCCTCCTCCTCCTCAGCCAACAGTGCTTGTGCTACCACCGGGGATGGATCCATGGTAGTTTCCTTGCCCTTGTCTCATTTGATAGCGTCCGTGGGCTCCTCCCTCTTCGTCTCGATCTTCATCAGCCAAGCATCTTCTTCCATGTGGTTGGAGGAACAGGAAGACATGATGCCCAGCTTGACAAATCTGACCAAGAATAGCAAGAAAAGAGAACAGAGGATTTTCTCCGCGATACGGTGGTTAATGGATTTGGGAAGTATATATAGATTTATCTTGGAGGACAAGCATATGGAAGAAAAAAGGAGTACGGGAGATGTCCCAGGCGGGCACAACCCACCTGGGAGCGCCAGGCTTGCCCACCAGGGGACGCTTCCTGGGTGTTTCTTTATTTCCAAATTTTAAAATATTCCAAAACTGATAAAATATATTTTTGTAGATTTTTCGGAGTCCGCTTACTTACCGTATCACGTATCTCCTTATTTTGACAATTCTGGAGTGTTCTGAAAGGACTCTTTTATGTGTTCTTCCGGTGTCAAAGTTTGGATAATATTGCTTTCAACATTAATAGGCGTACCTGAGATATAATGCTTTATTCGTTATCCATTGACAACCTTCGGGTTAGTACCTTCAGAATTATTTATTTTGATGGCACCGCACCGGTAAACCTCCTCGATGACATAAGGGCCTTCCCATTTGGAGAGGAGTTTTCCTACAAAGAATCTGAAATGAGAGTTGTACAAAAGAACATATTCTCCGACTTTAAACTCGCGCTTTGAATTCTTTTGTCATGCCATCTTTTAACTTTTTCTTTAAATAACTTTGCATTTTCATATGCTTGAGTTCTCCATTCATCTAATGAGCGTATATCAAATAACCTCTTTTCACCAGGAAGTTTGAAATCATAATTGAGTTCTTTAACTGCCCAATATGCTTTGTGTTCTAACGCAAGAGGCAAATGACAAGCTTTTCCATAAACCATTTTATAAGGAGACATAACCATATGATTTTTATATGATGTCCTATAAGCCCAAAGTGCATCATCTAATTTCTTAGACCAATTCTTCCTAGACCTATTAACAGTCTTTTGCAATATTAATTTTATTTCTCTATTGCTAACTTCAACTTGACCACTAGACTGAGGATGATAGGGTGATGCAATTCTATGGTTAACATCATACTTAGCAAGCATCTTACAGAAAGCACCATGAATAAAGTGTGAACCACCATCAGTCATTAAATAACTAGGGACTCCAAACCTTGGGAAAATAACTTCCTGAATCATTTTAATAGATGTGTTGTGATCAGCACTACTGGTTGGAATATATTCTACCCATTTAGTAACATAATCAACAACAACCAAAATATGTGTATACCCATTAGAGGAAGGAAAAGGTCCCATGTAATCAAATCCCCAGACATCAAAAGGTTCAACAGCAAGTGAATAATTCATAGGCATTTCTTGACGCTTACCAATATTACCTATTCTTTGGCATTCATCACAAGAAGAGACAAACTTACGGGCATCCTTGAAGAGAGTAGGCCAATAAAATCCAGACTGCAATACCTTGTGAGTAGTTCTTTCTCCAGCATGATGCCCTCCATAAGACTCGGAGTGACATTTCCATAGGATTTGTCCCTGTTCATGCTTAGGTACACAACATCTAATAATACCATCTACTCCTTCTTTATAAAGATGTGGGTCATCCCAAAAGTAATGTCTTAAATCATAGAAGAATTTTTTTATTTTATTGATAAGTAAAGCTAGGTGGCAAATATTTAGCAACAATGTAATTAGTATAGTCAGCATACCAAGGAGTACCATTAGCAACATTTATTGCAGCTAACTGCTCATCAGGAAAACTATCATCAATAGGAAGTGGGTCATCAAGCACATTTTCAAGCCTATACAAGTTATCAGCTACAGGGTTCTCTGCTCCCTTTCTATCAATAATATGCAAATCAAATTATTGTAAAAAGAGAACCCAACGAATGAGTCTAGGTTTAGCATCTTTCTTTTCCATAAGATATTTAATAGCAGCATGGTCTGTGTGAACAGTTACTTTGGAATCAACTATATAAGGTTTAAACTTATCACAAGCAAACACCACTGCTAAGAATTCTTTTTCAGTAGTAGCACAATTTCTTTGAGCACTGTCTAGAGTTTTACTAGCATAATTAATAACATCCAATTTCTTATCAACTCTTTGTCCTAGAACAGCACCAACAACATAATCACTAGCATCACACATAATTTCAAAAGGCAAGTTCCAATCAGGTGGTTGAACTATAGGTGCAGTAATTAAGGCTTTCTTGAGTGTTTCAAAGGCCTCAAGACAATCATCATCAAAGACAAAAGGAATATCCTTTTGAAAAAGATTAGTGAGTGGCCTAGAAATTTCAGAGAAGTCTTTGATAAATCTCCGATAGAAACCAACATGACCTAAGAAACTACTAATACCTTTGATGTCCTTGGGACATGCCATTTTCTCAATAGCATCAACCTTAGCTTCAATACCTTTTTCAGAAATTGTATGATCCAAGACAATGCCTTCATTTACCATAAAGTGGCACTTCTCCCAATTCAAGATAAGATTTGTTTGTTCACATCTCTGCAAAACTCGATCAAGATTGCTTAAACAATCATCAAAAGACTTCCCATAAACAGAAAAGTCATCCATGAAAACCTCAACAATCTTTTCACAAAAGTCAGAGAATATAGCCATCATACATCTTTGAAAGGTAGCAGGTATTACATAAACCGAAAGGCATACGTCTACAAGCGTAGGTTCCAAAAGGACAAGTAAAAGTGGGTTTTTCTTGATCAGGTTGAGAAACAGGTATTTGTGAAAAGCCAGAATATCCATCAAGGAAGCAAAAGTGTGTGTGCTTAGATAATGTTTCAACCATTTGATCAATAAAAGGCAAAGGGTAATGATCTTTTCTAGTTGCTTATTTAATTTTCCAAAATCAATTACCATTCTATAGCCTGTAACAATTCTTTGTGGAATAAGTTCATTTTTATCATTAGGAACAACAGTAATACCTCCCTTCTTAGGAACACAATGAACATGACTTACCCATCTACTATAAGCTATAGGATAAATTATACGTGCTTTCAGAAGTTTTAATATTTCCGTTCTTATCACCTCTTTCATCTTCGGATTCAACCGACGTTGGTGATCAACAACTGGTTTAGCATCAGGTTCCATATTAATTTTATGCTGACATAGAGTGGGATTAATGACCTTTAAATCATCAAGAGTACATCCAATAACAGCTCGGTGCTTCCTTAGAACTTTCAATAATCTTTCTTCTTCATGTTCTGAAAGGTTAGCACTGACAATAACAAGATATATCTTCTTTTCATCTAGATAAGCATATTTCAAAGTGTCTGGCAATTGTTTTAATTCAAACACATGATCACGTTTAGGTGGAGGAGGACCTCCAAGAGTTTCAATAGGCAATTTGTGTTTAAGTAGAGGACGTTGTTCAAAGAAAATATTATCTATTTCATTTCTTTCGTGCATATGTAACTCATTCTCATGGTCTAGCAAGGATTGCTCTAATGGATCAGTAGGTGGCACAACAATAGAAGCAAGACCAATGA
Organism: Triticum dicoccoides; assembly: GCF_002162155.2. Classification (NCBI taxonomy): domain Eukaryota; kingdom Viridiplantae; phylum Streptophyta; class Magnoliopsida; order Poales; family Poaceae; genus Triticum; species Triticum dicoccoides. The sequence goes on from NC_041392.1 coordinate 444,989,339, forward strand.
ATTCATCCTTACTAGGCAATTCTTTTTCATGGTAATTTCTACTAAACTTGGAAAAATTAAACTCATGAGGCTCATCACCAAAGCTAACTTCCACAGTTTGTTTCTGGCAATCTATCCTAGAATTAACTGTGTTCAAGAAAGGTCTAGCAAAGATAATGGGATAGAAGTCATCAGGTGGAGTACCAAGAACAAGAAAATCGGTAGGATATTTTGTTTTCCCACACAAGACTTCAACATCTCTAACAATCCCAATTGGTGATATAGTGTCTCTATTTGCAAGTTTAATAGTAACATCTATGTCTTCTATCTCAATAGGTGCTATTTCCTCCCTAATTTCTTGATATAACTTGTGAGGAATAGCACTCACATTAGCACCCATATCACATAAACCATAATAACAGTGATATCCTATTTTAACTGAAATGACAGGCATGCCAACAACATGTCTATGTTTATCTTTTCCACTAGGTTTAGCATTTCTAGCAGCTTCTTTACAGAAGTAGATAACATGCCCATCCACATCTTCTTGCAAGAGATCTTTAACTATAACAATATTAGGTTGAACTCTAATTTGTTCATCTAGTTTAGGTGTCCTAACAGAGTTTTTGTTAACTGTAAGTGCATCTAGTGCCACCCCTAGTTGGTTTTGCAGTATTGACGACAAACCTAGTTGAGGGACTAATGTGTTTGTGAGAATTGCAGGATAACACAGGTAGAAGTCCCTCATTGATTCGGTTTTCCTACCAAAGATGACCCCTAAAAATGTATGAAGACATTGAAGTCAAAGGTGGTATATGAAGATATTCACATTGAAGACTATGACAAGAGAAGACACCACATGAAGCCTATGGAGCTCGAAGACTTAGATCTTTCGTAGTTCTTTTTCTTTTGTGTTGAGTCATAGGAACCGCCGTACTGTTAAGTGGGGTCCAAGAGAACCAGTCAGAATGACCGAAGTGATGCCTAAACAAAACCTATGTCTTCGAGTGAAGACTATGAGAGCGAATCTTGTCTAGAGTCAGACAAGTCAGCTTTGCTTGTATCCCAAGTAAAGTTGCCGTGTGAGTTTGAAATCTGACCGTTGGAACACGTGTCAGTTCCTTAGTGACCCAGGGTCATTTCGGACAAATCAGGTCGGGTTGCCAAGTGGCTATAAATAGCCCACCCCCTACAACCATAAACGGTTGGCTGTTCAGATTGAGAGTACGACTTTTGTCGTTTGAGAGCAACCCACCTCGAAGCCTTTGATTGAGAATTCCTTGCGAGGATAAAGCCCTAACTACCCAGAGCCAAAGAGAATTGGGCATCACTTAAGTCTTCTTGTCTGTGTGATCTGAAGACTTATTACACTTGAGGATTGTGCATCCTCCAGCCGGTTAGGCATCGCGTTCTGAGCATCCAAGAGACATTGTGGATTGCCGGTGGACGAAGTCTGTGAAGGTTTGAGAGTCTACCTTGAAGACTTACCAGAGTGATTGGGCGAGGTCTGTGTGACCTTAGCTCAAGGGGAATACGGTGAGGACTGGGTGTCCTGAGCTGCGTGTTCAGGACTGGGTGTCCGGGACTGTGTGTCCTAAGGTTTAAATACCTAGCCGCCCCAACCAGACGTATAGTTGTCACAGCAACTGGAACTGGTCCAACAAATCATTGTCTTCAATGAGTCACTGGTTTCATCTTCCCTTCCCTTTACTTACTGTTACTCCTTGTGAAGTCATTGTATGTTTGCACTATCTTTTGTCTTCACTGAGTGACTGCGTGTTCTGTCTGGCTTCATAATATCTTCCTACCTGATCCTTACTACATTGCTGCTATTAGTCATTGTGCTTTCACTCTATTGAATACTTGACTATGGCTTGCCTAGTGTAGTCTACCTTCCGCTGCAGGGTATTAGGTTTATTAATATCATTTATCTTCATAACTCCCATGTTTTGAAGACTTTCATAAAAATCGCCTATTCACCCCCTCTAGTCGATATAACGCACTTTCAATTGGCATCAGAGCAAGGTGCTCCCTTGTTCTGTCTGATTCGGTTTAACCACCTGGAGTTTTAGCTATGTCGACTGCAGGGATAATTAAAGTCTCCGCTGCATGCCCCGTCTTCGATGGAACTGAATATCCCTACTGGAAGAATAAGATGCACATGCATCTTGAAGCCATTGATGTCGACCTATGGTATGTCGTCGAAAACGGCGTTCCCAAGGCTGGAGAAGGTGTCACTGCTGCTGATGTCAAGAAATTTGTTCAACTGGACTCTACTGCCAAGAATATCATCTGTGGTCACCATACCAAAGGACAGTATGGCCGTGTGAGTGCTTTGAAGACATCTAAGCTGGTCTGGGACTGGCTCTCCAAGGTCAATGAAGGCATCTCAACCCAGAGAGATCAGAGAATCAGTGTCCTTCGCAACCTCTTCAACCGCTTCAAGCGAAATGACAATGAGAATGTCCAGCACACATTTGACCGACTCACTGACATCACAAATGAGCTTCAAGCCCTCGGCGCTACTGAGATAACCAAACATGAAGTCGTCAAGACACTACTGAGATCACTTGATAGTTCGTTTGACATCCTAGCCCTGCTGATTCAAGAACGTCCTGATTTCAAGACACTCGATCCATCTGACATACTTGAGAGGCTCAACACACATGAGTTTCAGCTTTCTGAGAAAAGAGATATCTACGGTCCAAACTATGGGCAAACTCGTGCCTTGAAGGCAAAAGCTGTCTCCTCATCTGAAGAAGAATCTGACAGCAGTTCTGATGATCCCGAAGACATTGGAAGGGAACTTGCTATGCTTGTGAAGAAGTTCCAAAAATTCACCAAGAAGAAAGGTTTCAGAAAGTCTTCCCGATCAAGCTCAAGGAATGATGAAGCTTCTGCTCATGACTACAAGAAGAAAACATGTCACAAGTGCAAGAAACTTGGCCACTTCATCTTTGAGTGTCCACAGTGGGACAATGAGAACAAAAAGAAGAAGAAGAGCAAGGAATATGACTCTGACGACAAGAAGAAGAAGAAATACTCAAAGTCTTCTTCCAAGTCTTCCTCAAAGTCTTCATCACACAAGAAGAGCTCATCTGGCAAGGCACATGCGCTTGTTGGCAAGGAAATGGATTCAGAGGAGGGGTCTGCTTCCGAGGAGGCGGAGGTGGAGTCCGAGGAGGAGTCCGATTCAGGCGTTGCAAGTCTGGCTACAGCATACGTTGCCAAGTCCATCTTCAATACTGAAGACAATGACCTCGTCACCGACACCGATGCAAATGACAAGGACTACTCCGCTTCTACCTACTGCTTCATGGCACGCGGTGCCAAGGTAAACACACGCACTACTCACTATCAAACATCTAGTGACAATGACTCTGATTGTGATTCAAAACCCAGCTACAAAACACTTGCTAAAATTGCAACTGAACAACGGAAAGCTATGGAACATATTCAAAAACTGTTAGACAGAAGCGATGATCTGTTAGGTGCTGAAATGACTCGATCTGAATCCTTAATTGAAGACATAAAAAATCTTCACATTAAGTATCAGGAACTTGAAAGTCGTCATGAAACTCTCTCAACAACTCATGAAAAGCTGTCCTATGATTATCTTCAAAGGAAACAAGATCTTGAGAAATTGAGAGCGGTTCATGAAGATCTTCAAAAGGAAAACGAGTCACTTCGCACCAAACAGATTAGTCCCGCTCAGGAAGGATTTGAACCACCATGTCTTAAATGCATTGAGCGTGATAATGCTACTTCTGTTGCTGAATGTTCTACTGCTACTACTGTTGCAATATCTTCAACTGTTGATGTGGTAACTAACCCCTCTGCTGAGGATACCACTGCTATTGCTGATGAGAATGCTAGGTTGAAGACATTGCTTGAAACAGGGATGTACAAAAGTCTTAAAGGGCATCAGACACTATGTGATGTCCTCAAAAAGCAGATACTGAACCGAAACCCGAGGAAAGAGGGTGTTGAGTTCGTAAGGAAAATGAATGCTGATGGCTCTTACTGGAAACCTCAGCAGTACCCCAAAACCATGTGGGTTGCTGCAAAGGAACCTTCAGCAGACCCATCCAATCTATCTGGCTTCACTTGTGCTAACCCATTATCATTGATGAATCCTTTGATGCAAACTATGTACTGTTTAAGAATCAGAATGGTGAAGTGTTTGCCAGGTACATTAGTACTAACTGCAGGAATGGACCGCCTATGAAGAAGATCTGGGTTCCGAAAAGGTGTCTGGAGAATCTTCCTGTGAATGTCATCATGACACCTCATGTGAAGAAGACAAACCTCAGACCAAAGGCTTCATACGGTCCAAAGGCTTCATACAGACAGAGGACTCACCTGAGTCGCACTAACACAAATGTTTTGCAGGGAAACCATACTCAGGCATATGAATATGAGAGCGGTGCATCAAACCGCCATGTTCATAAGACCAAGAACTATTCTGCTTATTCTTATGAGTACTATTGTCCGCCTGCAAGACTGTTTGCTAGGGCTCCAAAGCCAAAATTCTCAGATGCTGCACTTAGACTTATTGCTTCTCAGCCACCCTTGAAGATGTGGGTGGCTAAGAAAGCTTAACTCTCTTTTGCAGGGAAAGGTCTCCAGTAGAAAACCAAAATCGTCTGACACCATTGCTGGGGACCTTAAACATCTTGTAGGGTGCAAGATCAAATGCCCGAATGGTCTTACTATGTACTTCATTCCTGAATCGCTTGCTACTCTCCCTATTAGTCCTAATCTGGATCTAAGCTTTCATAACCCATTGGTTCGTCAAATGTTTTTGCTTCACAATGCTCTTGGTGAAGCCTATCCCCCTAACTGCACTGTAGGGTACGACACCAGCGTCTTCAGAATGGATTATTGATAGTGGGTGTACAAATCACATGACTGGCAAAAGAAGTCTTCTTATGGACTCAACCTTACGTCCATCCGACAAGAGCCACATCACATTTGCTGACACTTGTAAAAGTAAGGTATTGGGTCTAGGTAGAGTTGCAATCTCAAGGGATCAACACATGGATAAAGTCATGCTTGTTGAATCCCTTGGCTTCAACTTAATGTCTGTCTCAATGCTTTGCAATTTGAACATGATCGTAATATTTGGAAAATATCTTTGCCTTGTACTAATGGAATCTGACAAGTCTCTATTGTTTGAAGGGTATTGAAAAGATGATCTGTACGTAGTAGATTTCTCAGCAGGACCACAGCTTGCCGTATGTCTTCTAGCAAAAGCTTCAGAATGTTGGCTCTGGCATCAGAGGCTTGGGCATGCTGGCATGAGGAACCTCCACACCCTGGCAAAGAAGAAGCATGTCATAGGCATCGAGGGTGTAAAGTTCAAGAAAGATCACTTATGCGGTGCCTGTGAAGCAGGGAAGATGACGAGGGCCAAACATCCCTCGAAGACAATCATGACCACTACTCGACCCTTCGAACTGCTTCACATGGATCTTTTCGGTCCCACTCATTACTCAACTCTTACTACTACTTCTTACCTCTATGGCTTCGTTATTGTTGATGATTATTCTAGATACACTTGGGTGCAGATTATCCTTTACAAGACTGAAGTGCATGATGTCTTCAGACGCTTTGCAAATCGAGCTATGAACAATTATGGCGCCAAGATAAAGCACATCAGAAGTGACAATGGCACTGAATTCAAGAACACTGGCCTTGATACATATCTTGATACCTTGGGCATCACACATGAATTCTCAGCCCCGTACACGCCACAGCAGAATGGCGTCGTCGAACGCAAGAACAGAACACTCATTGAGATGGCCAGAACGATGCTAGATGAATACAAGACCCCAAGAAAATTCTGGCCTGAAGCCATTGATATTACATGCCATACAATCAGTCGTGTTTATCTTCATAAGCTTCTGAACAAGACATCTTATGAGCTCCTTACTGGCAAGAAGCCAAATGTCAATTACTTCAGAGTATTTGGCTCAAGGTGCTGGATCAAGGACCCACATCACACCTCAAAGTTTGCACCAAAAGCACATGAGGGTTTTATGCTTGGATATGGAAAGGATTCACACTCCTACAGAGTCTTCAATCTCTTTCATTACAAAGTGGTTGAAACAGTGGATGTGTGGTTCGATGAGACCAATGGTTCACAAAGAGAGCAACTGCCAAATGTGCTAGATGAAGTTCCATCCAGTGAATCAATCAAGCTAATGGGAACTGGAGAAATTATACCTTCTGAAGCTCATCCTGAAGAAGAACTTATCATCTCAGCACCTGATCAACATGAAGACAATGCTCAGCCTGAAGACATTCCTTCTAACAACGACAATGATCAGCAAGAGCAAAGTCTTCGCCCTGTACATCCTCGCGTTGCCAATGAAGTGCAGATTGAAAGAATAATTGATAGCATCAATGCACCCGGTCCACTCACTCGTTCAAGGGCAACTCAGCTAGCAAATTTCTGTGGGCACTTCGCATTCGTCTCAATAACAGAACCCAAGAAAGTTGAAGAAGCCTTCATGGAACCTGAATGGATTCAAGCTATGCAAGAAGAGCTTCAACAGTTTGAGCTGAATAATGTATGGGAACTAGTTAAGCGTCCTGATCCACGGAAGCACAATATAATAGGCACCAAATGGATATACCGCAACAAGCAAGATGAGCATGGTCAAGTTGTCAGAAACAAAGCTCGTCTGGTTGCTCAAGGATATACTCAAGTGGAAGGCATTGACTTCGATGAAACATTTGCTCCTGTGGCTAGACTTGAAGCCATACGCATACTGCTGGCCTATGCAAATCATCATAACATACTTCTATATCAAATGGATGTGAAGAGTGCTTTTCTCAATGGCAAGATTGAAGAAGAAGTGTATGTTGCACAACCGCCTGGCTTTGAAGATCCAAAACATCCAGACATGGTATACAAGCTCAACAAGGCACTGTATGGCCTCAAACAAGCCCCTCGGGCCTGGTATGACACACTCAAATACTTCCTGAAGAGCAAAGGCTTCATACCTGGTTCCCTAGACCCAACTCTCTTCACGAAGACATATGATGGTGAACTGTTTGTGTGCCAAATATATGTGGATGACATTATCTTAGGCTGCACCAATCAGACGTACAGTGAAGAGTTTGGATATATGATGCAAGAGCAATATCAGATGTCCATGATGGGAGAGCTGAAGTTCTTCCTCGGTCTTCAAATACAACAACAATGCAACGGCATCTTCATATCCCAAGAGAAGTATCTCAAAGATTGCCTGAAGAAGTTTGGTATGCAAGACTGCAAAGGCTTCACAACACCAATGCCAGCCAAACATCATCTGGGTCCCGACGACAATGGTAAAGAGTTCGATCAAAAGGTATACCGCTCCATGATTGGTTCTTTACTTTATCTATGTGCATCTAGGCCAGATATTATGTTTAGTGTTTGCATGTGTGCTCGATTTCAAGCGGCACCAAAGGAGTCGCATCACTTAGCTGTGAAGCGAATTCTTCGATATTTGGCTCACACCCTGACTCTAGGATTATGGTATCCAAAGGGCTCAAAGTTTGATCTGGTTGGATTCTCGGATGCTGATTATTCTGGTGACAAAGTTGATCGCAAGTCTACATCAGGCACATGTCACTTTCTGGGACGATCAGTTGTATGTTGGTCTTCAAAGAAGCAGAACTGTGTATCTATCTCCACTGCTGAATCTGAATACATTGCTGCTGGATCTTGCTGCGCTCAGCTTCTATGGATGAAGCAAACACTCAAGGACTATGGCATTCATCTGAAGCAAGTGCCACTTTACTGCGACAATGAAAGCGCCATCAAGATTGCCAACAACCCAGTTCAGCACTCGAAGACAAAGCACATTGAAATTCGTCATCACTTTCTCAGAGATCATGTTGTGAAGGAAGATATTGATATCATACACGTCAACACCGAAGAGCAATTGGCAAATATCTTCACCAAGCCCTTGGATGAGAAGAGATTTTTGCAAGTTACGGTGTGAGCTAAATATCCTGGAATCCTCAAATGTTCTGTGATCAGGCACACATCCTAACCCTAATGCATATTGATGACTTAGATGTGCAACACACGAAGTAAAGTATATCTTCAATCAATGAAGACATACATTCTAAGTGTGAATACATTAATGTGGAATTTGACTTCGGAGCGCCACGATAATTGTGCGCCGTGTCTGGGTCTAATACTTCCTATACGGTGGGTAACGCCACCACCAAATGTTCTATTTTGAAGTGTTTCACTCATAGCGTTACCTTGCAATGTCTTCACATTTGGTTTGGCTTCGATCTCAACATATCTTCGTGATTATCTTCACTATGTTGATTATATATATATTAGTGTTCTGTCCTCTATAGCATTCACTTATAGCTATGTCTTCATTGTTGAATCTTTTGAACTAAGTGAATGTGATCGGACCCTAACCTCTCTATGCTTTCTATCTCAAATTCTATCTCTCCAAATCATATGCATTCTATTGAAACTGTCGAATGTCTTCTCTGTGTCCTTGTCAGCAGAAGATACAGAGACAACCATTAAGTCCGTTTTCAATGCTCATTCCTCCACATGAAACCCGGAGAAGTAGGAACGACCACCCGACAATCAAGGCGTGCGTGGGACGTGGAACAAACCCCAAAATTCCGCATAATGGCCACGTGTTCCTCAGATGCGAATCACCAGGGGCACCTATGTAATAGCGCAGTGCCGCCCATGTACCTATAAATACACACTTCACAGCGGTCATTATCTCTTCTTCCACTCTCGCACGAACCCTAGCGCCACCGCTAGCCCTCGACGACGCCGGCGATGAAGCGCTTCGCTGCCGCAACCTCTCCGACGCCGTCTTCACACCGACCGCGGACATCGTCCTCTCCGCCGTCGCCGTAGGTGTCCTCCGTCGCCAAGTTAGGGCACGGAAGATCGAACTGCTCGGCATCATCTTCCACTTCGTCTGGCAGTTCTTAGTGTGGTAAATAAAACTTCCTTTTTACAGCACCGTTGATCCTATGGATTTTTAACTTTCTACCACAAGCAGTTTCTATTCACACAAGTTAGATCTCTCTCATACTGCATCTCATAACATGCCTAGTATATTCACTTATGCTTCACAAAGTAGTTAGATTCCTCACTTGTACTGATCTGTGGATTCGTACAAATCTGGAACCAACTCCTTATCTATGAGTGAATGTCTTCGCACGATGATGTCAATGTCTTCTAAACTGATTTATCTTCAAAATCTTCTGAGAATGCATATGACCTCTTCCCCTTCCCTCGCACCTTAATGCTGTCACAGGTACATGTCTGTGGGAGAATCCTTTGGTTCTCATAGTCTGCATTCATTTGCAGAATTCTTACAGCATCACATTAATTCTCCCGAAGCCAGTTCCTGTTGGTCCAGCAAGCGAAAACCTTTGAAGCCTTTGAACGTGTTGAAGCCTTTTAAGTTAAAGTTTATGGCTTCAGAGAAAGCAGCAAGGAAGGGTGGCAGAAAGCGTCATGGAGAAACATCCAGAGATCTGCCAGATGAACTCTCAGAACTGTACAAGACAGATCCTGAAGAGGATTAAAATCAGCGCAAGACCCGAATCCAATGGATTCGAAGATATTGGGCAAAACAATGGTTCAAATACCGATTTGTAACCCAGGAATATGCTGAGGAAAATGGCCATCAAGAGACCGTGGGGAGACATCCTATACAAGAATCTTCTACCCAGGTCCAGAGATGAAGCCATTGCACAAGGCTTCTATCCCTGCATGGTCCGTGGGCCACAGCCTGCTGATGCACACCCATCGTCACTACTATGGTGTCGTGATGACAATCTGTTCAAGCGCAACTTCCAGTTTGCCCAGAACTCAGCGAAGCAGAACAAGAAGACTTTGAGGTTAGACTTCAACCCTGGTCCCTCAGCACCAAGGGCAGATGGCACACGAGATGCAGAACCCAATGTCATCGGTCCCTTCTACAACCTTGAAGGCCTCATCACCCGTATCTTGGTTCAAGGGACTGCAGTGAATGAGCCTGCAGCTGACGCTGAATCCGAAGAAGCGCCTGCAGTACCGAAGACAAAGAAGCTGAAGAAGCCTAAAGCTTCAAAGCCTGCCCTCTCACCAAAAATCTCACGAGCGAAGCCACTGGCAACTGCACCTCCTGAAGACAGTGTGCAGTCTGAAGACTTATCACGCGTCTCCAAGCCCCAGAAGGTCAAAATGCCTCTACCTCACACCGGCCAAGAGCTAACTGTTGCTGCCATTCTGCGCAATGATGCCATCGATCTGTCAAGTGATGAAGATCTTGCAGATGACGCTCTTGAGCAACTCATCAAGAGCAAAGAAGAAGCAGAAATCTTAATGATCTGCCTCTCTTTGATGTGACCATCATCCACAACTTCATTGACGAATGGTTTGACACGCCAAACATCAGCTTTGAAGATCTGCAGCTACCAATTGGCCTCAGTGTCGCCTTCCAAGGCGCCATTGCTTCAGAACTCGCTATTGCCCAGCGCATTGTTGAACTGAAGCAAAAGATTGACTATGAAAAGGCTCAGTTCAAGAAGCATATGGCCAAGCTCAGCGTGCAGGAAGTGAAGAACTTCAAGAGTATGATGCACGAGCTCAAGCAAGCCTTTGTAAAGAAACATGCAGAAGCTCAGGGTTCGCGTGAGCGCATGAAGACTCTGGCTGACAGATGTGTGCAAGCCTATAATGAGGCTGAGAAGCGCAAGGCCCTTGGGCGTCCTGGCATCGATCCCAGGATGGCCGCAAAGAAGAAGAAGAAGCCTGCTACGGCTGAACCTGACGCACCAAGGCAGGAGGCAGTTCCGATTGTCTTTCCAACTGGACTAACTGGCTCGAAGCCAAAAAGCCGGTCAACCATTTCAGAGCTTAAGAAGACAAGGACTGCTGAGGCTGAAGCCAGGAAGAGGAAACACTCTGAAGCCTCTCCTACTGCCCCCTCCAAGAAGAAGAGGAAGACCAAGAAAGATCGGGCTGCTCCCACAGAGCCTTTGATAGTTGAACCCATTTCTATGGTCTATCCTGAACCTGAACGCCAACTGACTATCCATGAGCCTGCTTCCACAGAGGCTCATGAAGCTGAAGACTTTCCAACAGCTGATCCCATCGCTGCTGAAGACATTGGTCAACATGACAATGTAGAAGATGGTGCAGTCCTTCCTCAGCTTGAAAATAGCGAACTCATCAGCATTGGTCGTCCACTGACGCCAATTGCACATGATGCTTCATGGGCAGATCGCCCACAAGAGGAAGAAGACTATGAGGCCCAGCCCACTCCAACTCCATAGGCGTCGCCTGCATTGCGCAGGCTTCGCAAAGGTCCAAGGCCTCAAGTCTCTGCTGAAGACAATCCGGCTGCATCAGCCGCGGAAGATGAAGTCCCACAAGTTGCCACTCCACTGTCCCACCAAGAAGCAATTCTCAAGGAGAACGTGCTTGAAAATCTTGTGGCTGCCACAACCACCACTAATGTGGAGCCCTCCCCAACGGAAGAAGAAGACAGCAAAGCCACTGATCCCATCACTTCTGTTCCTAAGTCTGCTGCCGGTCCCCAGTTCGACTATCATGTTGAGCACATGCCTCATGTACAAAAGCCAATCCCAAGATTGCCAAGGTTCCCAGGTCCTGCATCAGCACCTGGCTCCTTCAATATCAATGGCTTCAGGGCAGACAACACATTGTTTGATAGCTCCAGGAACCCCTACTCAAGGGAAAGGATATCATCTGATCGGTTCTAGAGCTATCCTCAGCGAAGCTATTACTCATTCATTCTTTACAACCAAGGTCGCATCTTCTCACACAAGCGCCTTGACATTGAAGCCATAGCTGGTCTGCCCTGTCTGGAAGAAGCTTTGGATTGCTTCAAGGAAGTTGGACTGTTGTCGTTCGTTACTGACCAAGAGCATTGGAATGAAGAGCTGCTGCTCCAATTCTATGCCACACTTCACATCCGCGGGTACAACAGAGATCCGAAGACTTGGGTCCTGGAGTGGATGACCGGAAACGTTCATCACGAAGCCAATGCATTTGACATCATTGAGCTCACTGGTTTGCCCACTCCTGGCGATCTCTACGAGCATGGCTGTCAGCTGCATAGTGAAGCTATTGAAAGCATCTTTAAGAGGACGGAACCTGATATGAGTTAGATGCTCAGCATGATGAAGCCATTACCCCAAGATGCTGCTTATCCAACAGAGTTCTTCGTTGAAGACCTTGAGTATCTGCCAAGAACCATCTATCACATCATCAGGCGAACTCTCTGGCCCATCAAAGGGCACTCTCCAAATGCCAAGCTTGAGGGTGCAATGAAGACTTTGGTCTTCTATATTCTTCATGGAAAATGCTTCAATGCACAGGACTTATTCATCCGCCAACTTGCTGCATCGGGCTCTGATCTGTTTGGCTTGAAGTTCTACGCCCCATGGGTAATGCGGCTAATTAAACTTCACTCTGATATCTCATATCAGCCATATGCTCGCATGGGAACGAGTAGATGCTCTATGTCTTCAAACCTTTTTGGTCCTTACTGACAAAAGGGGGAGAAGCATATGAGGTTGATAGTCTTGAAGCGGGTCCATATGGGCGGGTGCTTTATATTTTGCTTCGTGCTTACAACTCTCATTTTGCTACATTTGGTTCTTTGAGTTGTAACACTTAAACTCGATGGTCGTCTGTGACTTATCTGCCACTTTGTTCTGCGATGATAAATTCCGCATGTGCGACGATAAATTCCGCACTTAGATCATTCTGCAGACGTCCATTTTCCATTATGCATTGTCATTACCTTCATATACTTTCACATGCATAGTGGATTGTCATCATAAGTTGAAGTGGATCTCCACAAGTACAACCTGCCATGTGCATTTGCATTCCAAAAGCAAATTACTTATATGCACATCTTCAGGGGGAGCCCTTGCAACTTATGAAGACAACTCCCTATCCTTTACAATTTCACAGATTATATTCCCCGTTGAAAACTTCAACTAGTTTGTCATCAATCACCAAAAAGGGGGAGATTGTAAGTGCATCTAGTGCCACCCCTAGTTGGTTTTGGAGTATTGACGACAAACCTAGTTGAGGGACTAATGTGTTTGTGAGAATTGCAGGATAACACAGGTAGAAGTCCCTCATTGATTCGATTTTCCTACCAGAGATGACCCCTAAAAATGTATGAAGACATTGAAGTCAAAGGTGGTATATGAAGATATTCACATTGAAGACTATGACAAGAGAAGACACCACATGAAGCCTATGGAGCTCGAAGACTTAGATCTTTCGTAGTTCTTTTTCTTTTGTGTTGAGTCATAGGAACCACCATACTATTAAGTGGGGTCCAAGAGAACCAGTCAGAATGACTGAAGTGATGCCTAAACAAAACCTATGTCTTTGAGTGAAGACTATGAGAGCGAATCTTGTCCAGAGTCGGACAAGTCAGCTTTGCTTGTAGCCCAAGTAAAGTTGCCGTGTGAGTTTGAAATCTGACCATTGGAACACGTGTCAGTTCCTTAGTGACCCAGGGTCATTTCGGACAAATCAGGTCGGGTTGCCAAGTGGCTATAAATAGCCCACCCCCTACAACCATAAACGGTTGGCTGCTCAGATTGAGAGTACGGCTTTTGTCGTTTGAGAGCAACCCACCTCGAAGCCTTTGAGAGAGAATTCCTTGCGAGGATAAAGCCCTAACCACCCAGAGCCAAAGAGAATTGGGCATCACTTAAGTCTTCTTGTCTGTGTGATCTGAAGACTTATTACACTTGAGGACTGTGCATCCTCTAGCCGGTTAGGCGTCGCGTTCTGAGCATCCAAGAGACATTGTGGATTGCTGGTGGACGAAGTCTGTGAAGGTTTGGGAGTCTACCTTGAAGACTTACCAGAGTGATTGGGCGAGGTCTGTGTGACCTTAGCTCAAGGGGAATACGGTGAGGACTGGGTGTCCTGAGCTGCGTGTTCATGACTGTGTGTCCGGGACTGTGTGTCCTAAGGTTTAAATACCTAGCCGCCCCAACCAGACATACAGTTGTCACAGCAACTGGAACTGGTCCAACGAATCATTGTCTTCAACGAGTCACTGGTTTCATCTTCCCTTCCCTTTACTTACTGTTACTCCTTGTGAAGTCATTGTATGTTTGCACTATCTTTTGTCTTCACTGAGTGATTGCGTGTTCTGTCTGGCTTCATAATATCTTCCTACCTGATCCTTACTACATTGCTGCTATTAGTCATTGTGCTTTCACTCTATTGAATACTTGACTATGGCTTGCCTAGTGTAGTCTACCTTCCGCTGCAGGGTATTAGGTTTATTTCTATCGTTTGTCTTCATAACTCCCACGTTTTGAAGACTTTCATTAAAATCGCCTATTCACCCCCCCCTCTAGTCGATATAACGCACTTTCATTAACCACAGTTGAAACGTTAGCATGTTCCTTTATTCTATCAGGAAAAGGAAGTTTCTCGAAATAAGCAGTAGGAACAACTGGATCAACATTATAAAGTATAGTTTCTTCTTTAACCGATACCGGTTCTTTAATTTCTTATTTAATAGGTGGTTGATACCTGATCCACTTCTCTTTAGGGAGTTCAACATGAGTAGCAAAAGATTCACAAAAGGAGGCTACTATCTCAGAGTCAAGTCCATATTTAGTGCTAAACTTTTGAAAAGCATCGGTATCCATAAGAGATTTAACACAATCATACTTAAGCTTTATACCCGACTCTTTACCTTCACCGAGTTCTCAATATTCAGAGTTGCATTTAATTCTTACCATAAGATCCCACCGGAATTCAATAGTCTTCTTCATAAAAGAACCAGCACAAGAAGTATCCAGCATGGTTTGATCATTACGAGAAAGCCAAGCATAAAAATTCTGAATAATAATTTCTCTTGAGAGCTCATGATTGGGGCATGAATATAACATTGAATTAAGCTTCCCCCAAGCTAGGGCGATACTTTCTCCTTCACGATGCCAAAAATTATATATATAATTCTGATCACGATGAACTAGATGCATAGGATAAATTTTTTTGGTGAAACAAATGATTCCAATTCCATGATTCAATATCATCGCATAGACTATACCATGCCGATGATTTTCCCTTCAAAGATAAAGGGAAAACTTTTTTCATAACTTCATCCCTGGGTAAACCTGCAAGTTTAAACAATTCACAAATTTGTTCCACATGTATCAAGTGCATATCAGGATATTCCGTTCCATCTCCTGCATAAGGATTAGCTAGCAGTTGTTCTATCATACCCGAAGGAATTTCATATTCAATATTTTCAGTAGGTGATGTAGGTTGAGGGGCAATTAATTGTGGTTTGGTTCGAGGTGAAGATACCCTGAACATACCCCTCAAAGGATTGTTTTCCATAATAACAAGTAACAATAAATTTCAGCACACTATATAAATGTTTCCTTACCGAATTCCACTTACCAAAGGCGCTTCACTCCCCGGCAACAGCGCCAGAAAATAGCCTTGATGACCCACAAGTATAGGAGGTCAATTGTAGCTCTTTTTGATAAGTAAGAGTGTCGAACCCAACAAGAAGCAGAAGGAAATGACAAGTAGTTTTCAGTAAGGTATTGTCTGCAAATGTTGAAATTATAAGTAGTGAGTAGTTTGGTAGCAAGATAATTTGTAGCGAGCAAGTAACAATAATTGTAACAAGTATGCAGCAAGGTAGCCCAATCCTTTTGAGGCAAAGGACATGCCAAAACGGTCTCTTATGATAAGCAAAGCATTCTTGAGGGTACACGGGAATTTCATCTAGTCACTTTCATCATATTGGTTTGATTTGTGTTTGCTACTTTGATAATTTGATATGTGGGTGGACCGGTGCTTAGGTGCTGTTCTTATTTGAACAAACCTCCTTCTTATGATTAACCCTCCCTCAAGCATCCGCAACTATGAGAAAAGTATTAAGAACAAATTCTAACCATAGCATTAAACTCTAGGATCCAATCGGCCCCTTACGGAATAGTGCATAATCTGGGGTTTAAGTTTCTGCCACTCTCGCAACCCACAATCTATTTACTCCTCCAAAATACATTCCCTTAGGCCCAAATATAGTGAAGTGTCATGTAGTCGATGTTCACATGACACCAATAAGGGAATCACAACATACATACTATCAAAATATCAAACACATACCAATTTCACATGATTACTTGCAACATGATTTATCCCGTGACCTCAAGAACAAAAGTAACTACTCACAATCAACAAACATGCTCATGATCAGAGGGGTATTAATATGCATAATGGATTTTAACATATAATCTTCCACCAAATAAACCATAGAGTAATCAACTACAAGATGTAATCAACACTACTAGTCACCCCATAGCAACAATCTATAGTTCCGGTAACAAGATTGAATATAAGAGATGAACTAGGTTTTGAGATGAGATGGTGCTGGTGAAGATGTTGATGGAGATTACCCTCCCCAAGATGGAGAGTTGTTGGTGATGACGATGACGATGATTTCCCCCTCCGGGAGGGAAGTTCCCCCGGCGGAATCGCTCCGCCGGAGGGAAAAAGTGCTCCTGCCCAAGTTCCGCCTCGAGGCGGCGGCGTTCTGTCCCGAAAGTACTATTGTTATTTTTTCTTGGTCAAAACCACTTGTATATACCAGAAGATGGGCACCAAAGGTGGGCCTAGGAGGGCACAATACACCAGGGTCCGCCAGGGGGGCCTGGCGCGCCCAGGTGGGTTCTGCCCACCTGGTGGCCCCCCTCCGGTACTTATTGCCCGCAATATTTCTTATATATTCCAATAAAAATCTTCGTGAAGTTTCAGCCCATTTGGAGTTGTGCAGAATAGGTGGCCCGACATAGGTTTTTTAGGTCCAGATTTCCAGCTGCTGAAATTCTCCCTCTTGTTGTGTTCCTTGCAAATTATGAGAGAAGAAGGAATTAGACTTACTCCAAAAAATATTATTATGGATAAAACATTGTAAATAACAGTAAGAAAACATGATGCAAAATGGACGTATCGTGGTGGCCCAGTCGCAGCCCAAGGGGAGGGGAGGGGATGCGCGCGCGTAAGGCTATAGGCGCATAAGGAAGGAGGCGGGGCGGGTGGGGCCACTGCGTATTGCGCGTTTTGCCAGTGTGGCGTGCGAGCCGGCCGGAAGTTAAGGCGGCGCACCGCGCCCAAACGTTTACCTTCATTTACGCACATATATTCATCCCTACGGACACATACGCCGACCCTACCCCTATGAGCACCTCCGAGAGACTCACGCGGCATATCATCTTGAGATTGACAGGCGCCTCGTAGTCGATGAGAACGTCTCCTTCCACTAAAAGCATGTCACCGGAAATCCTAAATAAATTCAGAAAAATACAAGCACCAGAACTTGAACCTTGATGGGCTGGGGATACCACTGTCCTCTTAACCATCCAACTACTGATTAGTTCGCTCATTTTGTGCTGTTTGTAATGGTTTTTTGTACAGTTTTTTTGGTTTAATGTTTTCTTTGTTTCTTAACCGGTTTTTCTTCAGTTTTCTTCGGTTAATGATTTATTTATCTTTGATTTTTTTCAGGGTTTTCTCATTCCTTCACTGGTTTTTCTTTGATTTATCTTTTTCTTTTTTCTTCACTGGTTTTCCGCGGTATTGCTTCAGTTTTTCAGATTTTTTCCTCAAGGTTTCTTTTTTGTTTTGGTGTTTTTTCATCGGTTTCTTAGAGTTTTTTCTTTGTTTTCAGCACATATCTATTTTTCATTACACAATGTAAATTTTTAGTGTATATGTGGAACATTTTTTCATACATGTCTAACATTTTTCAAATGTACGGTGTAGATCTTTGAAATATACATTTTGAACACTTTTTGAAATACACGCTGGTTTATTCCCCTTTTCTTCAACGCATGTCTATATTTTTTAATAAACATCTTTTAAAAAACATGTTTAATATTTTTAAATACATTAATAATATTTTCTTAAACACATGTTTTAATGTCTATTTTTCTAACGCATGTATACATCTTTTCTTACATATCATACATTTTTGTATGCATGTGAAACTCTTTTTTATGTATATTTAACATGTTTCCAAATATGAATCATTTTTTTTGAAATGATATCGTTGGAAACTTTTTTATGGCTGTTGTACATTTTATATTTTGTTACTCAAATGAATGGTCAAATTTTGACCCAAAATATGGGGGACATATTAGGCTGGTCATAGTGGGAGTAACATAGGTAGTAACATAGATGCCACATAAGCAAAATTGGTGATGTGGCAAGTAGTTAATGAGGAGAGAGGCAAATAGAGTAACATAATATGTTACCATCACATAGCGGTTTCCAATGCATAATGAGTCTACAAAGTAATAAATGAAGGCAACTATGTTACCACACCTATGACACTACCCACTATGAAGGTAGTAACATAGACTAGTAACATATGTATGTTACTAGTCTAAGTTACTCTCCACTATGACCAGCCTTAGTTCGGAAGGAGATAGTGGTATAAAAAATACGAATGGCCCTAATGAGGGAGACACGACAACATTTATATGCACTGATTAGTGATCGATGGATAGATGGATCATTAATTTTGTCAACATTCAAACTGAGTATATTTCAAATGGTTAGGTTTCTTGTGGTGGAACCAATCCATCAGGATTCAAATTCTAGACTTGTCACACATGGTCGCATTTTCTTGGATTTATTCTAAGCCTTCCGACGATGTGCTTCAGTGGGTGGATACGTTCTTGTCGGCTATAAAGTCGTTTGTGAATACCCCCGATAGCGGCAGGATGTGCGTGTTCATATGGTTGAATGTCTGTGTGTATATGTGAGTATATGCGTGTGTACTATGTTTAAAAAAATTATAACTACATGTGCATCGTCAAATAAAAGCCAGAGCTGCAAATGCATACTGAAAATCATTGCAACAACCAGGAAATATCTAGTATAATCAATCAACGCGCTTATTGCTGAAAATACGCTGCTCATATGTTCGCATATCTGCCGGGAATAAATAAGCTCAGTCCTCGGTAGCACTAAGGTACGCAGTTTCAGTTGATTCATGCAAATAAGAAGAGTCCTCGGCGGGTAGATCACCATAAGCCTGTCCCTCCAAGAAGTGAATCTCCCCAGAACCACGCACCGCTTCAAGCACCGGCAACCTGGCGTCCTCAGATCGTAGCACATCGACAGCCTGCGTCACCGA
This sequence comes from Triticum dicoccoides, assembly GCF_002162155.2. Taxonomy (NCBI): domain Eukaryota; kingdom Viridiplantae; phylum Streptophyta; class Magnoliopsida; order Poales; family Poaceae; genus Triticum; species Triticum dicoccoides. The sequence continues at coordinate 445,008,523 of NC_041392.1, forward strand.
CGGCCGCCGCACCGGATCGTGGTGCATGCACCAAAGCCCTGTCACGAGCAGACGCTCCATCTGCAGCCCGTCGAAGTCGCCGTCGAGCCTCCTGTCTGCCGCGTCAAGGATCTAGTTCCGGCAGTACATCTCCCGGACAGACGCCAGCAGAGCCGCCGAGGCATGGCCTGGCCCCCTCGACGCCGGCCGCCTGCCGCAGGCGATCTTGAGGAGCACGACGCCGAAGCTGTACACGTCGGACTCGGCGCTCGGCCTGCGGTCGTTGACGAACTCCGGGTCAATGTACCCGACGGTGCCTGCCACGACCTGCGTCGTCTGCGGCTCTGCGCCGTGGTCGACGAGCCTCGCCAGCCCGAAGTCGCCGATCTTGACGTTGCGCGACGCGTCGAGCATCACGTTTGCAGGCTTGATGTCCCCGTGCACGACGCACTGCTCGCACTCCGTGTGGAGGTACCGCAGCGCGGAGCCCAGCCCCAGCGCGATCTTGTACCTGCAGCGTGGACATCGATCAACCTTCTTAACTTTTCAGGTGAGACTAAGGTGGTGTTTGGTTCTCTAGTCCTATGATTTTTTTAATCTCAACTAAAAAGTCCCTAGTTTCTAAAAAGTCTCACCTTGTTTGTTTTCAGAAACTAAAAAGTCCCTAGTCCCTTCCTAGAGGCTATTAAATGACCATATTGCCTCTAATATATAGAAAAATAACAATTAAACGATGGCGGGCCAATGGATGCATGGAGGGGCATTGATGAAAAAGTCTCAAAAAATCTTAAAAAGTTTCTCCTATTTGATAAAAAAGTCTCTATAAGGAACTTTTTCTAATCCCTACATAAAAAAGTTCCTGGAAACAAACACCCCCTAAAGCCAAGTGACTCTTCGTTGCAAAAGAAAAGAATTATTTACCTCTCAGACTAAGTTATCGTCCGGTCAGGATTGTAGAGGTGCGTGTCGAGGCTGCCTCCGGGCATGAGCTCGTAGGCAAGCGCCAGTTCTCTCCGGCGACCACACCAGCCGACGAGGTGGACGATGTTGCGGTGCCTCAGCTGGCTCATTACGGTGACCTCTGCCTGAAACTCCTTCAGACCCTGCACAGATAGATCCTCTGAGAGCATCTTGATGGCCACATGACGGTTTTGGCCAGTCAAGTAGCCTCTGTACACCGGGCCGAATCCCCCTCTCCCAATCTTCCTCTCCTCTGCGAAGTTGTCCGTCGCAGCGGCGAGCTCGCTGTACCTGAACTCCCTAGGTCCCAATGCTCGCCTTAGCTCAGGTTCTCTTATCACGTGCTCGACGTCTTCCAGTTGGTTAGACCTAGCAGTGCTCTGCCGCGGCCTCTTGCTACGCATGCAGCAGAGCAGCACGGTTGCCACGGCGCAGATCAACCCTATCAAGGCCGAAGCCGCAACAGCTGCTTGCTCCAACCACGATGATACGGCCTTGCCGCGGGCTGCAACGTGCAGTTTCCTTGTCGCTCTCCGGCCATATGTACCGGACAACAATCTTCGCGCCCTAGGTTCGTAGGGGAGCCTGCGATAATGGTGTCGACTGGGTACTCTTCCACTTCGTCGTGTGGTACTTGTGATACCATCTACATCTAATAAGTAAAAGGAAGCTCCTCGTGTGATTCTGCAACCTGTGAGGTTGTGAAATCCCACACCTCCCAATGAACCAGCAGAGAAAGCAAATGATTTTTGTTGTTCTTGTAAGAACACAAAAAAGACAGGATCGCATAATTCGGTGGTGTTAATCCCAAGGAACTTATCACGGTGGTGATAGGATCCGCTGCAATTGAAGGATAATTCAGCAGCGTGAGGAGCAAGGTAGGAAACACGGGGCAGAAAAGCAGACGGTAGGTTCTTGCTCGGCGAAAAACTCGTCCCCGTGCCCTCCGTAGATCTCATGCCGATGGCGATGAGCTTGCTACTGCGATCCTCAGTCTCCGGGCTGAAGCAGGCAAGGCGCTGGCCCGTGTACCAGTACCAGTCTGTGGTGGAATTCTGGGACAGGAGGAAGCCGAGGTACTGCCCGTGGCCATGGGGCATCGTCGGAGTGAAAGAGAAGGGCGTCGCATCGCCGGTACATGACGAGCTATGGCTGTGCAGGCCCGCAATAATTTGAAAGGAGAAATTGGTGGCGAAGCTTACCATTTTGCCCGTGGGGCTTTCCCATGGCTGCACTCTTTTCGCGTACGACCCCCGGGCGGTGCTGTGCGCTCTGCTTCTGCCAGGTCTCGCACTCGCAGTCGCAGTGATGGATGCATGCTCGGGGAAGATGAGGATTGCAGTGGGGTGCGAGAAGTCGAAGGGCAGCGAGACAGCGGAATTGGCATAGATTGAGGAAGTGGAACAGAAGTAGAAGCAGAAGAACAGGAACAGGGAAGGGAGACCGGAGCTCCTCGCTCTGGCCATCATCGTTTGTGTTTGTGTGAGATCTAAAATGAGAGTTGAGACTAGTGGATTTATAGAGCCGGCCGGGCGGATTTTTCGAGCATACGACAGCCGGCGGAGTGCTAACCACCTGGTCCTCGTCAACTTGTTAGAGCATCTTCAACAGAAGCTCAAAAAAACGGCACACTAAAATAATTTTACTGCGCCATTTTAGTAATTTTAACGCGCCGTGGTCGATTCAATCCAGCAGAGGCTCAAAAATATAACGCGCAACGGGCAGCGCGCAGCAGTCCAGCAGACGCACTAAAAAATAAAGCGCCACAAATATATCTACAACAAACAGGTCCCTAAACATTTACAAATAAGTCCATCTGATCAGAACAAAATGCAATTGGGTCCCCAATGGTTGGAGCAAGCTAGCTTGCTGACCTTGCAAATCATCTTCCGCCGGGCACCGCACGCGAGCTAGCTTGCTGTGAATCGCAAATGCGAGCTAGCTAGCTTCCCTTAATCGTTGGAGCAAGCTAGTAGAAGGGCAACGGCGGCTCCCGGCCGGCACGCGCTCCCAGCTAGCGAACTCGAGGCGGCGAGCTGCAGCCGGCGAGTAGAAGGGCAGCGTCGGCTCCGTCCCGTGCTAGGACGAGCAGAGACGAGAACGCATAGGAGTGGCCGCGGCCGGCGGCGGCGCGCTGCAGCTCCTGCAGCGGCGAGCTCGAGGCGGGACGAGCAGAGGAAGTGGAGCAGTTCGTCTTCGCGCTTTAAATTGTCCAGCGCGTTGTATGCCGCGCACCAAATATCCCGCGTGCGATGCAGAAATTCCCAACGCGCTGGATGGATTTTACAGCGTGCTGGCTTTTGCAGCGTCTGTTGGAGATGCTCCGCGCGTTAAATTGACGTTTTTTCCAGCGCGGGCTACTTTTAACGCCTCTGTTGGAGATGCTCTTAGAATATACTGGAATCTTATAAATGATCTGGTCAAAAAATGCTATTCGTACGCACAGCTTCTACGTGGACCTTAGAGCATCTACAATCGGAGCTCTAGTATTACCCTCAACCGTCCAATTGGCTTATGCGGTCATTGAACTCCATTAGCTGCTTCATCTGGTGATTCAGTAGTGGCGAATGCGACGGCGTCTAGAACTACAGCCAGGATGGAGATATTCGGGTGTGTGACTGGATGGAAGGCGAACCGTTAGGTGTACGGGAAGGCGACTACGCGGGTGACAGTGTGCCTGCAACAGTGCGGGAGCCGACCTCGGTGGCGCCGACGGGCTGGTCCGTGGTCCGGCGCAGCGCGGGCGGCCCCCAGGTGAGCGGCAGGGAGGGCCGCGCCGGCTCACCTGCGGCGGGGGGTGGCGCTCGCCGCAACCGCTTTTGGGGGCTGGCGGCGGAGGACTCGGAGGATGAGGCCGGTGACGAGGAGATGGATTCGGAGCAGGGCATGTGCGCGGTGCCAGTAGGGCCGTCGATCGGAGATTTCGTGGCCTTTGCGGCGACGAAGAGTGGAGCAGGTTTGGGGCGAGGGAGGCGCTTCGCGCCGGGTGGCTGCGGCTCCAGAGCCATGGCCTCGCACATCTAGCTGCCGACGAGGTCGAGCAGCTCGGGCTCGGGAGCTGGCGATTCACCAGGGGCGGCGACGCTTATCAGATCCAAGACGGCGGCGAGCCTGCTGGAGGCTCAGTCGGAATTGTCCAGGGAGGACTGGCCGTGCCTGCCGACGCCCCCTGCGGTGGCGGCGGCGACGAAGGCGTCGTGCGGTCCAGAGGAGATGCGCTCTACTCCGTGCCCTAGGGTTGGGCCGGATGGGCCGGCTGTGGGGGTCATTACTGGGCCGGCGTCGGGTGCGGGGCTGGCTATTGGTTCTGGGACTGGGCTGAGGGGCCAGGCTGGTCGCGTCTCTGTTCCACTTGTGGGGTTGGGCCTAGAGATGGCCTTGGACCTGCGGCCCCACGTGCCTCATCGGCCCGACGCGCCTCGGCGCCGGTACTCGCCCGACCATTGGCTATAAGTGGATGAGGAGGGGTTGCCTGGATCCCCATTTAGGGTTTCTAGCCACCACTCGCAAGGTGCGGCGCCTCGCTCACTCCGCCCGTACGCTCAAGTTCTGCCCCCTGCTCCCCCTCCTCCATTCCTTCGCGACGGTGGTGATGGGAGATCTCCGCGCAGACAAGAGACCGGTGGAGATTTCAGATCCGGAGGCGGAGCGGCGCAGGGAGCGGGAGCTGCGCGACAAAGCAAAGCGCGTGATGCGTGAGCGTTCGAGTGGCCGCGAGGTCAGAGAAGAACGTGGTGGATCTCGCGACCATGGCGGGCGTGAGAGGGATTAGGGTCCTCCTCCCCCTGGTGGATCCAGCAGCAGGAGCGCAAGAAGAAGAAGAAGGTACAACAGTGGCGGCGCGAGCTTAAGAGGAAGCATGAGGCTTACCCCAACTGTGGTGGGGCCACAGGGACCCAATGGCCAAGAAGCCGCGTGCGTCTGCAGATCCACTGGCGGTGGCACTGCCCTCTGCGTCCAAGGGTACGGCGGAGGAGCCCATCCCAGTGGAGGAGGCACCGGACGTCGAGCGCTTCAAGTGCGGGCGCCTTGAACACTACCAGTCCAAGTGCAAGTTCTTGCCTCTCTGTGTGCTCTACAAGGAAGAAGGGCATGCGTCCGCTCATTATCCGACGAGGGGCCGGCAGCTTCATCTTCAAATCATGGGAAGTGCCATCTCTGGGGAGGTTTTCTTTTGCCTTGAGTTTGAGGACGATGACGAGTCCGAAGCCCCCATCGATGCTCGCATCAAGAACACTGCCATCCTCTCTGCGGAGCCGGGGAATCTTAATCTTCGGATTCTCGAACAAGATCTGAAGCACATGGTGACGGGAGATTGGGATTGGCAGGTCACACAAGTGGGCGATGACGATTTCGTGGTGGTCTTTCCTTCTGCAGATCTGTTACACATGGCAAAATCGAGCGGTAAGTTGTTTCTGTCTATCAATGACATCACTGTGCGTGTGCGCGACATGCTTCACGAGGAGGTCCAGCCTATGGTGATGCCTGAGACATGGGTGCGGCTCTGCTAGTCCAGCCAATCGTGGTCGATGAACTGTCTCTGATCGGGTTGGGGCCTATTCGGATGAAGCTCGCTTGCAAAGCCTCGGAGAAGCTGAATGGAGTCATCGAGGTGTGGTTCAACCATGAGGGATATCAAATCAAGGTGCAGCGTGAGACCCTGCCCAAAAGGGGTGGTGAGCGGGCCGTGCTTGGATCTGGTCCTTCCAAGGACGCGAATCCGTGCGCGCGACCGCATGGCAATGACAAGCATGGTAGGGCTGAACAAGGCAAAGATCAGCAAGGGGGCAAGGGCAACCCTAGTGCTGCGGCGAACCAGGATTCCAAGATGCAAGACAGGGGGAAGAACAAGACGACAACATCCAGGATACATCCATTGACACGGAAATTGACATGGAAACTTGGGATAAGCTGGGTGCGCTGTCGGCTGAGGCTGGGGCCATTGGGGTGGCGACTCAGGACACCGCGGTGAGCGTGCCTCCGCTCGCCTGGTCGCTGGAGCTAACCTTCAACAAGTACGGGACCAATCTCTCTGCCCCGATCCAGGTGGCGGCGACTCTGATTGGCGCGGGCGGGGTCTCCTCTGCTGCTTCGCTTCCTGCCTCATCCCTCTCCTGTGGCCGTGGGTGCGGACTCTGGTTGCATGGTGAACGAGGGTGTCAACCTAACGCCTGCTCCGCGTCACGGTTCCAACAGCACTGGTCGGCAACCTAAGAAAACGGCGGGGAGGAAGCCGGCTAACAAGCAGGCGATGGTTGTGGCGGAGGTGGTGACGTCTGACCTTGGTGGAGAGTTGGGGGCGGTGCTGGGGGCGACGGGAACTAACAACAAGGCCAGGTGCTCCAAGGCGATCCCGGTGGTGCAGCGCGCTCCTAGCGTTCGGGCCAAGGCCAAGCTCGATGATCTCTCTTCCATGGAGAGCGCCAAACTCCGCATCGCCGACAAGAACATGGACGCCGTAGGTAATCCATTGCAATCTTACCGTATTCTAAATTCTTTCTCGGACGATCACCTGGCGAGCATTTTAGACGATTGCGGCGTAGAGACCCGAGGTTCTTAGAACGATATTATATCGCTCGTGCGTGCTAGGGAAGAGGCGCAGTCTGTGCTGGCAGCCGCTGCCGTGCGCTGCGCTGGCAGCACCGAGTTAGCCATCGTACTAGTAGTGGCTGGTGACGAGAGAGTACCCGACGAGGCGACACAAGCTAGGGAAGCTGGTGTCCTTCCTTCTAATGGCCGAGTGATGGCTAGGAAGAGAGTGGCGAAGGCGGTGACCTCTCAGGGTGTGCGCCTATGTAACAGGATTATTTAGATGAGGTACATGTTCTGGAATATCCGTGGTTGTGGCCACGGTGGCCGGCGCACGCAACTTAAAGAATACATGGCCAAAGAACGTATTGATGTGGTTGCGCTTCAAGAGACGATTAAAACTGATTTTACTTTCAGAGAACTGGTCGCATACGACCCCCTACAACGTTTTGATTGGCATTGGGTCCCCTCTGTTGGGCATTCTGGTGGCATTTTGATGGGTTGTAATAAGGATGTATGTGATGTACTGCATTGGGATGTTGGCGTTTTCCTTTTATCCGCTACTATTAAACATCATGTATCTGGTTTGTCGTGGGTGGTCGTGTGTGTTTATGGGCCTGCTGATCACTCCAGATCGCCGGCGTTCCTGCTCGAACTGACTAACCTGGTCGGGGCCAAAAGGGCAAACAACCTCCCTGTGGTTGTGGGGGGTGATTTTAACTTGATTCGCTCGGGGGCGGATAAGAATAATGCTAATATTGATTGGACTAGGGTGTCCTTATTTAATAATGCCATTGCGGCAGCAACATTGCGGGAAGCAGCGCGGACTGGTGCTAGATATACCTGGACTAACAAACAAACACAACCGGTTCGTAGCGTGCTGGATAGGGTCTTTTTTACGCCCGAATGGGAGGTTCTGTTTCCCATGTGCTCTCTTGTGGCAGAGATGCGTATCGGATCAGACCATGTTCCGCTGATTTTTTCCTCAGGGGAGGATCTCATCCATCGTAACCCTAGGTTTTACTTCAAAACGGCTTGGTTCGAAGCAGAGGGATTCGTCCAGATGGTGGTAGATCGATGGGGAGCGATTTGTACCCATTTGGGGCCCCAACGTGGGCCAGCGGATAGCTGGAACGCGACTGCCGGCAAGCTACGTGCCTTCCTGCGCGGGTGGGGCGCTAACCACGGTAGCGAGTCCAAGAAAGAGCATGCGCGTATTGTAGAGACAATTGCGCTATTAGATGCTGAGGCAGATCGATGTCCCTTCTCGGAGGCCGAGTGGGCCCATAGGTACGCCTTGGAGAATCAAGTCACGACAATTTTGCGCATGAAGGAGGAATATTGGCGACGCAGGGGCGGAGTCAAATGGGTCACGAAAGGAGACGCAAACACAGGATATTTCCACGCCTATGTGAACGGGCGGAAAAGGAAGTGCTCCATTCTGCGTCTCCAAACAGATCACGGTATCCTGTTGACGCAGGAACAAATCGTGGCTCATATCTACGAGTTTTTCATAGGCCTTTTGGGGATGACCGTAGAAAAACCGTTCTGCTTGCGTGATGATCTGTGGGATCTTGCAGAGCGTATCTCACCAGAGGAGAACGATAGGCTTGCCCTTGCTTCCCTGCTTGAGGAAATAGACCAGGCCCTAGACGATATGAAAACGAGCACGGCGCCTAGGCCGGACGGATGTCCTGTCAAGTTCTTTAAGAAGTTTTGGCCCTGCCTTAAGCACCTGTTCTATGATATTGTCAATGGCTTTGCTTTAGGCACGGTTGACCTATCTCGTTTGAACTATGGAGCCATTAGCCTTATCCCTAAGGTGAAAGGGGCGGACAACATTAAGCTTTTTAGACCCATTACCTTGATTAACGTCCCTTTCAAAATTTGTGCGAAAGCTTATGCCTCGCGCTTGGCTCCGGTCGCTCAATGAGTTATTAGTTCTAGTCAAACGGGTTTTATCAAATGACATAACATCCTCGAGGGACCAATTGCATTAGAAGAGATGGTTCACGAGTTGAAACGGACCAAAGCACAGGGAGTGCTGCTTAAATTAGACTTTGAGAAAGCGTACGATCGCGTGAACTGGGAGTTCGTGAGAGAGGTCTTCCTCAAAAAGGGTTTTGAGGCAGGTTTCATGCATCGCATCATGCACCTCGTGTGTAGTGGGCACACGGCGGTCACTGCCAATGGCACAATGGGTAAGTTTTTCCGTAACAAATGTGGTCTCCGTCAGGGAGACCCAAGCTCGCCTCTCATTTTTAACTTTGTTGTGAATGCCCTGGCGGCCATGATTAATAAAGCAAGGGCAGCGGGGTACATTAAAGGGCTTGTAGCCCACCTCATTCCTGGTGGGGTTACGCATCTGCAATACACAGATGATACGATGCTCTTGTTCGAGCCCGACAACCACAACATAGCTACCATCAAGTTACTACTACTCGCTTTCGAGATTTTATCGGGGCTTAAGATCAACTTTCTGAAGAGCGAAGTGATCACCATTGGGATGGATGATATAGAAAGCGCTCAGATTGCGAATCTACTTAATTGCAAGCTAGGGAGCTTCCCGATTAAATACTTGGGCCTCCCGATCTCGACCAAGAAACTAACCATAGCGGAATGGGAGCCGCTGTATGGGAAAGTTGCTAACAGAGTGAGCCCTTGGAGGGGCAGGTTTATGTCCTCGGCGGCGAGGCTTATTCTCACCAACTCGAGGTTATCCTCCCTTCCTATTTTCACAATGGGAATGTTCCTACTTGCGTATGGGGTTCACGCTAGACTCGATACTCCGCGCTCCCGGTTCTTTTGGGAAGGAGCTGGGACCAAGCGCATGTACCACTTAGTGAAATGGGCAGCAGTTTGTAGGCCAAAAAAATTTGGCGGCTTGGGTGTTATGAATTCTAAACTCATGAACGTGGCCCTGCTTACTAAGTGGTGGTGGCGTCTTGCCCAAAACGAGTCGGGACTCTGGGCAGACATCCTTTGGGCTAAATATTTCCCGGATGGGAATTTGTTCAAGGCTAAAAGCAACAGTTCGGCCTTTTGGAACGGAGTCCAAGCGGTACGACCGGCTTTTACAGTGGGTGCACAGTTCTGTGTCAATGATGGCAAGTCCACATGCTTCTGGATCGACCATTGGTGGGGTCAGGAACCGTTGTGGCAATCTCACCCGGATCTGTACCAACTAGCAATGAACACCAACATTATGGTGACCGATGCTCTGTGAGTCCAGCCGCCTGCCATCTCCTTTATTAGGACTCTAGAGAAAACGGAGGCCGCTAGCTGGGACTCATTGGTGGCTAACTTGGGAGGGCTGACTCGTAGTAATGAGGCGGATACGATTACGTGGAAGTTGACCTCCTCCAAGAATTTTACAGTCAAGTCCCTGTACGACAAGCTCTCCGAGGGTACTACGCTGGATATAGCTAGGGGGCTATGGAAGGCCAGTATTACTCTCAAAATCAAGATTTTCTTGTGGCAAATGTTTCGCAACCGCTTACCAACTTCTGATAATGTGGCCAAACACAATGGGCCGGCGGATGGAACGTGCACCACTTGCGGTTTAGGGGAAAACACAAACCATGTGTTCTTTGGCAGTGTGCTCGCTAGATTTGCGTGGAGTGCGGTTAGAGACGCTTTCAAACAAAATTGGAATCCACAGTCTAGCCATGATGTTCTTTCTATCTTAACGACACAAAGAGGGGCCAATGCTAGGATCGTTTGGAGATGCGTTGGGGCGCTACTTTGGTCCCTTTGGACGGTTCGGAACAAAATTATGATAGGGCACAAGTTCCCGATCCACCCCGCTGATATCATCTTCAAATGTCACATTTTCCTTCAGGTATGGGCGCCGCTAGGGAAGAAGCGTGACGTCGAACGCATGAACGAGACTATGGAGCTGATCAAGACGACCATGGTGAAGGCACAACAAGGGACGATGACTTGATCATGAGACATCTACTTTTAGCTATCTATCTACTTGATGCTCCGCTTTTGTGCTGTTGAACTTTTGGCTGTGGTCTTCTTAGCTTTATCCTGAGCCGAGGGCTCGATGACTATTTTATTCGGTTTGTAAGACTTAAGTATGTGTGGATCCTGCCTGGTGGCTTTATTAATTTAAAGCCGGACGCTCCTAGTGTGTATGTTCCAAAAAAACTACAGCCAGGACACCTTCTCCGTGGCATGACCCTCCTAAGCACCGAAGTAGTGTCCGACGTCAGAAACACTCCTCGGCAGATCAACAAAGGTGTCTGTGGATCACCAGAGTTGATTAAGCTTGGCGAACCTCTTGCGGCCAAAAATACACTAAAGTAAGAACGACTTACCAACTGTGATCTGCCTCGCTTGCTGGAGCACTTCGCGATCTGCCCAGGCCTGGATCTAGGCCTTGGCATTTGCCGAGCTGATCTTCTTGAGCTCGACATTCACCTTCTTTTGCTCCCCCTAGAGGGTGTCACGTTCGAGGTACACGCCCTTCAGGCTTTCCTCGACCTCGAGGACCCGAGCCTAGTCCTTGCCACAGGCTGCCTTCTCTTCGGTCAGCTCCTTCTTGGCCTTCGCAGCCGCAACCTTCTGCTACTCGGCCTCTCGTCGAGCCTTTTGTAGCTCGGCCTTCAGGGCTTCAGGCTCCGTAGTTGCAGTTGCCATAAAACAGCTCAGCATTAGCAATAAAGCTAAAACAACCACAAGGTAACTTTAGCCGAGCGTCAGCTTTCAGCTTACCTTGGGCCCGTTCGACCTGCTTTTGCATTAGATCAAGGTTGTCTTCGGACCGCTTTAGCTTCCGATTCATCTCCGCTACCTCTTCGGAGATGGACTTCGGAGCCGAAGTCGAGGCATGCACATATATTAAATTATTAGCATCCATACAACAGTTTTGATCCTCTGTTCGACTTTTTCAAAGCCAATCAGAGTCTCAGGGGCTACTGCATCTTTGCTTTTTTAAATATCCAATTCGACTCCCAAGTCAGTTTTTTGAAAGCAACTTGGGGCTCAGGGGCTACTGCTCGCTATGCATTTACATGAGCTATTTGCAGTTTTTTAGTCTTCGAACAAGTGTTGCTGTCATCCATGTCCGGAGAGGGCTACTGGATAGAACTAGCATCAAACTAAGCAACATACGACAAAAAAGGTAGGGATGTATAAAACATACCTCAAAACCTCTAAAGAGGCACTTGAAGACCTCATGCATTCCGACCTCTACAAACCGGAAGCCACTCAACATCGTGCCAATGAGGGCACGATGTTCTTCTGCGATGGAGGAGCCTATTGTCGGTGTTCTGGGAACGGGGGTCCCCAGACTTGCCTGCCTGCGGCCTGTGGCGTGGCTCAAAGGGGGGCCCAGCACGGCCCATCTTCACCAACATAGACCCAAGACCCTCGCGAGGGGCCAAGCCTCGCGGGGTGGACGACGCGGAGCTTCCTCAGGCATGGCCTCACCAGGCTGGCTCGCGAGGAGGCGGAGAGATCAAGGCAGGGTACCTCATGAGGTGCCCGTGACGCAAGCCATGACGACCAAGGGCGCCAGGCGGGAACCAGCCCACGTAGTGTCCTCCTTTCCTCTTTGGTGCAGAGGGGGCAAGCGCAGCCGCGGAGTACCGAGGCATCAGGCAAAGGTTGCCATTTCGGTACAACAAGACCAAGACCAAGAGGACTGCAAGACGGAGGTCATTGTGGAGCCGAAGACGGCGTCACCATCAGAGCTTTGTGCAGGTGAAGACTACTTTTGTCAGGATAGCTGGTACTAGCTGTCCCCCTTCAAATTAGCCCGCCATTGTTGGCTCCCTTCCCGCTCGATATTTGGGAAGAGGACCAGGGCCTCTATAAATAGGACCAGCCACCCACAGGGCAAGGGGGTAGGGGCCAGAGAGGTTTAGACACAGAGAGAGAGAGAGAGAAGGGTTACTGGACTCCTCCTAGCAGTTCATCGCCCCAGCCAAGAATAGACCCTCGCGAGGCTATTCTTCCTTGTATCGATCATCATCATCAGCCCAAGAGGCAATCCACCACACCACGCACTGGAGTAGGGTATTACACCACAACGGTGGCCCGAACCAGTATAAACCCTGTGTCTCTTGTGTTGTTCTTTCCGTAGCTTAGATCTTAGCGCGGCGGAGGGGTGCAGGTAGGTAGGAGGGGAAATCTCCGCACGCACCCCAGTGTTCAAACCTCAAGGGTCTGTCGGAACCCGAAATCCGACATTTGGCGCGCCAGGTAGGGGTGCACCGGAGTTTTCTCTTCCGCCACCGCCACGGCCTGCCTCGCGATGAGTAGCGTGTCACCCGCTCCGGCCGCCGGCGCTAGTATGGGGGCCAGGGGGCTCCGAGCCCTGGCCCCAGCCCTGGCCCCAGCCCTGCAACGGGTACGGTGGCCGGACAAGTTCAAGCCAACGACGCCGCCACGCTACGGCGGCGCGACAGATCCGCTGGCCTTCTTGCTGGCGAGCGAGGAGGCCCTCCTCGAAGCTGGAGGTGACAATAGGGTCATGGCCAACTGGCTCCCCATGGCCCTCACCGGCGCTCCGCGCACATGGCTGCTCCACCTGCCGGCAGCTTCCGTGGCCTCTTGGGAAGAGCCCCGCAGCCTCTTCCCCGCCCATCGCGCTACACCAACACCCCCAATCGTCACGGCCCTCCTGGGCGGCTCGCAGGCGCCGCCTACAAGTCACCACGTCAAGCCGTTCATCCCCGGGTCAGGGCCGCTTCCACGCGGCAGGGGGCTCTCCCGGACCAGGCGGCGCCCAAGGCCGGCCTGACCTTTAGCTCGGAGGACCACCCCTCCAACTCGGCCTGCTCGGGTGCGCTCCCCATGCTGTGCACCCCCACCATCTGCCAGGTGGCCGTCACCAGAACTCTCATCGATGGCGGTGCGGGCCTCAGCGTGCTCTCAGTCGAGGCCTTCAACCTCCTCTGCATACCCTTGGAACGGCTGCAACCCAGCCGGCCCTTCTCAGGCGTTGGGGGTGGATCATCCAGCTCCTTGGGACAGATCCGGCTTCCAGTAACCTTCGGCACCTACAACAACTTCCGCACGGAGCTGGTCGACTTTGACATCGCCCCCATCGGCCTCCCCTACAACGCCATCCTCGGCTACCCAGCGCTGGCCCAGTTCATGGCCGCGACGCACCCGGCGTACAACCTCATGAAGATGCCCGGGAGCAGCGGTGTCCTCACCGTGCACGGGGACACCGGAGACGCGCTGCGGGTGCTCAAGCTCGCCTTCAAGACGGCGGCGTCGGCACAGCCCGCCGACTTGGAGACCCCCGAGCCCAAGGGTGCTGCACCCGCCAAGAAGAAACAGTTTTTCACCCAAGACAAGGCAGAAACCAAGCAGATACCCATCGATGAGGACGGGTCCACCAACGCCACTTTCACCATAGGCGCCAACCTTGAACCCGAGCAGGAGGAGGCCCTGGTCGGGTTCCTGCGTGCAAACAAGAAGGTATTCGCTTGGGAGCCTGACCAGTTGGCAAGGATCCCTAGGAGTGTAATCGAGCATCACCTCAACGTGTGCCCCAACGTGCGCCCTGTGAAGCAGAAGGCCAGGCGGCAGTCCACAGAAAAGCAGGTCTTCATCATCCAAGAGACGCGCAAATTAGAAGCCGTTGGGGTCATTCGCGAGGTCCGATACCCGGATTGGTTAGCCAACCCTGTCATTGTGCCAAAGAAGGGAGGGAAGGAGCGCATGTGTGTCGACTTCACCAACCTCAACAAAGCATGCCCGCAAGATCCGTTCCCACTCCCCCGCATCGACCAGATCGTCGATTCCACCGCGGAATGCGACCTGCTATGCTTCTTGGATGCCTTCTCTAGGTATCACTAGATCAAGATGGCGGTAGAAGACGTCGAAAAGACAGCCTTCCTAACCCCGTGTGGGGTGTACTGCTACACATGCATGCCATTCGGGCTGCGCAACGCAGGGGCGACCTTTCAGCGGCTGATGCACATCACCTTGGGCCCGCAGCTCGGGAAGAATGTTGAAGCTTACGTCGATGACATTGTGGTAAAGTCTCGGGAGGCCAGGACCCTGATACAAGACCTGGAGGAAACCTTCGCGAGCCTCAACGCAGTGAACCTACGGCTCAACCCAGAGAAGTGTGTGTTGGAGTCCCCTCGGGCAAGCTCTTGGGTTTCCTCGTGTCCCACCGAGGCATCGAGGCTAACCCGGAAAAGGTCAAGGCAGTGGAAGACATGAGCCCGCCAAAGACCCTCAGAGAAATGCAGAAGCTCACTGGGCGCGTGACCGCGCTAGGGCGCTTCATCTCCAAGTTGGGGGAACAAGGGCTGCCCTTCTTCCAGCTAATGAAGAAAAAGGGGCCCTTTGAGTGGACTGAAGAGGCCGACAAGGCGTTCTAGGATCTCAAGAGATACCTGACCAGCCCACCGGTCATGGTGGCTCCACGCCCTCAAGAGCCCCTGGTGCTTTACCTCGCCGCCACTCCCTACTCCACCAGCGCAGCCCTGGTGGCGGTTAGAGAGGAGTGTCAAATCAAAACCGCAGCAGCAACCCGGGACAAGGCAAAACAGGAACAAGGAAGGCCCACACAAACTGCCACCGCGGCTGAGGAGGATCAGCCGCCGCAGAGGAGTGCACCGGAGGCGGAAGAGGCCCCTCTCCCAGTTGGCCAGCCTCAGGAGGCCTCATCGCCTCAAGAGGTGCCATGGTCTCCGAAGGAAGCCGCCAGCACTGACGCACCCAACCTCGTTGAGCACCCAGTGTACTTCGTCAGCACGGTGTTGCGGGATGCGAGGGCACGGTATCCCATGCCTCAGAAACTCCTCCTCGTGCTACTGGTGGCCTCGCGCAAGCTGCGGCACTATTTTCAGGGTCACCCCATCAAGGTCGTCTCGTCATACCCCCTGGAGAGAGTGCTCAGGAGCCCTAACTCAGCTGGAAGGGTCGCTGAGTGGAACATAGAACTGCAAGCGTTTCAGCTCGAATTAAGCACGACCAGAGTCATCAAGGGAGCAGCGTTGGCGGATTTTGTGGCAGAATGGACGGAGGCACCAGGCCTCAAGGACGACGAGGATCGGTTCCTCTCCCCGGGAAGCGAGGCGCCAGAAGGCTGGGTCATGTACTTCGATGGGGCATTCTCCAGGCATGGCGCTGGGGCTGGGGCGGTGCTGATATCGCCCACTCAGGACAAGCTCTACTACGCTGTGCAGCTCTGTTTCCAGCAAGGTGAAAAGGTCTCCAACAACATAGCTGAGTATGAGGATTTAATAGTGGCCTTGAAGGCCGCGGCTGCCCTGGGGGTGAAACGCCTCACCATCGAGGGCGATTCACAGCTCCTTGTCAATTTCTCCAACAAGGTGTACGAGCCGAAAGATGAGCACATGGAAGCCTACCTTGCGGAGGTCCGTAGGATGGAGAAGCAGTTCTGGGGGTTGGAGTTGCAGCATGTGCCCCGCGGCACCAATCAGGAGGCCGACGACATCGCCAAACGGGCGTCCAGGCGGTTACCTCAGGAGCCTGGCATTTTCTAGGAGCGGCTCTTCAAACCCTCAGCCCGGCCGTCATTGTCAAACATGGCTCAGCCTCGCGAGGAGCTCCCCCAGCCACCTGCCTTAGGAGCTCCGGCCTATGGCCCAGCCTCAGGAGCACGCCTGCTCCTGACGATGGAACCTCAGGAAGGATGCTGGATCACGGAGCTCCGGAGTTACTTAACACAAGGGACCCTGCCGGAGAAGGAGGAGGAAGCGGAGCGAGTGGCACGCCAGGCCACGGCATACTGCATCAAGGATGGAGAGCTCTACCGGAAGTGACCAAACGATGTATCCCTGCGCTGCATCTCCAAGGAGCAAGGGAAGGAACTGCTGGAAGATATACACGGCGGAGACTGTGGACATCATTCATCATCACGGGCCCTCGTCGGCAAGGTGTTCCGCAGTGGGTTTTATTGGCCCACCGCACTCAATGATGCCATCGAACTAGTGAAAGCTTGTGAGGCCTGCCAGTTCCACACCAAGCAGATCCATCAGCCAGCAGGAGGCCTGCAGACTATACCCCTTTCGTGGCCATTCGCAGTCTGGGGGCTGGACATCTTGGGCCCGTTTCCTCGAGCGCCAGGGGGCTACCGCTACCTCTACGTCACCGTGGACAAGTTCACCAAGTGGGCTGAAGTAGAGGCTGTCCGCACCATTCCCGCGGGTTCCACGGTCAAGTTCATCAAGGGCATCGTGAGCCGGTTCGGGGTGCCGAACTGCATCATCACGGACAACGGTTCGCAGTTCACCAGTAACCTCTTCAAAACATAATGTGCTAACCTTGGAACGCAGATATGCTACGATTCAGTGGCGCACCCCCGAAGCAACGGCCAGGCCGAGCGAGCCAACGCAGAGGTCCTGAGGGGCCTCAAGACCAGGACGTTCAAGAAGAAACTGGAGGCCTGCGGCAGAGGTTGGTACGACGAGCTTCAGTCCGTATTGTGGTCCATCCGCACAACTGCGACCAAGCCGACTGGAGAGACCCCGTTCTTCCTGGTCTACGGAGCCGAAGCGGTCCTCCCTCACAAGGTCCGACGTTGCTCCGCACGGGTCCTGGCATTCGACGAGGTGCAGCAGGACGCCATGCGGGGGATGGACCTCGTGCTGGGGGAGGAACGTCGCCGAGAAGCCGCGCTGCGAGCGGCGAGGTACCAACAAGCACTGCGGCGATATAACTGCCGCAACATCCGCTCCAGAACTCTTGAGGTAGGAGACCTCGTGCTCAGGCGGGTTCTCTCCAGGGAGGGGCTGCACAAGCTCTCTCCCATGTGGGAGGGCCCGTTCAAAGTTGTTCATGTTTCCAGGCCCGGCTCCGCGCGCTTGGAGATTCAGGAGGGGGTATCGGTCCAGAACGCATGGAACATCCAGCACCTTCGGAGGTTCTACCCCTGAAAAGGCCCAGAGCCTGTGAAGAAGGTGAATGCCTGTGAAGCTGTCGCGTTTTGGAAAAGGCCCGGAGCCTGTGAAGAAGGCGAATGCCTGTGAAGCTGTCGCGTTTTGGAAAAGGCCCAGAGCCTGTGAAGAAGGCGAATGCCTGTGAAGCTGTCGGGTTTTGGAAAAGGCCCAGAGCCTGTGAAGAAGGCGAATGCCTATGAAGCTGTCGCGTTTTGGAAAAGGCCCAGAGCCTGTGAAGAAGGCGAATGCCTGTGAAGCTGTCGCGTGTTGGAAAAGGCCCAGAGCCTGTGAAGAAGGCGAATGCCTATGAAACTGTCGCGTTTTGGAAAAGGCCCAGAGCCTGTGAAGAAGGCGAATGCCTGTGAAGCTGTCGCGTTTTTGAAAAGGCCCGGAGCCTATGAAGAAGGCCAACACCTGTGAAGCTCGCCGCCCGTGACACTCTCACGTAATAATGAGTTGGGGATGTACACGCCCCGGAGTCTCAGGAGCGCCGGCCTCAGGCCCTGGGGCTCCCTCCCACGCTCAGTGGCAGCACTTAGCTCCACGCTGGTGAGAAGACGTCGAAGACTAGATTAGGTGCCGGACGCGGCTTTTCATTTGCTTTCCGCAGTTGGCTTGTTCCTTCTCATTCGAAGTTTTATCGAAGTTGTTGCCGTCTTTGGCTTGTGGTTCTTCGACTTTTCACTCTCCTGCCTCGATTTCTCTTATGCAAGGCCTCGCGAGGGGGGGCAGCCGAGCACCCTCGCGAGTGTTCCTGTCCTAGTCGTTCAAAGGGTTCACGACCTGGGTCATTACAGGAGCACCCATCCAGTCCGTGCCCCACGGGCACCGTGACACGAACACAGGGCCTGGGTCGGTCGCCCCCCACGGCTGGGGCCGGGAACTATCCATGCGCGGGCACGTAGCCGGAAGGCACGATAACGGAAGCAAAACGATGATTAACAGCAATAACCCAAACACGCCCCCGCGGGGCTCCACACTACTGTCTTTTTACGCAGGAAAAAGGAAAAGAAAGAACAAATCAGGCGCAGCTCGCCTCACACCGGCCTGTAGGGAAGACTCAAGCTGCCTCCGGGGCTCAGGCAGACTCCCTCTCGCGCTTCACCGGGGCGCGACGGCGGACGGACACACTACCACCTCCCAAGCAGATACGACGGCGTGGAGGCTGACCGCGGCCACCGCTAGAAGAGTCGCCGCCTGAAGAAGAACCGGAGAAGCTTGAGGAACCCTGAGCGCCGCTAGTCACGCGAGCGCTGTCCTCTCCATCATCGCCAGAGCTGGGTTCCCGGCCGCGGTCGTCGCCCTCGGCGCAGCACCCTGCGCGGCGACCATCTTGCCCAAACACCCTCACGTAGAGGGTGGCATCGCCGTCAAACTTGAAGTGCAGGGTGCACCGACGGCTCAGGCCACGCGCACTGGCAAACGTCTGCCAACCGCGGGCCAGGGCCAGGCTCCCGGCTGCGGAGACCTCCAGTGAAGCCCATGAGGCCCGGCTGCAGCAGCCGTCTGCCTGGAGCCAGAGGACGCCCGGGGCGCCGGTCGGGAGCTCGCCGAGGAGGAAGCGAGAAAGTGGAAGCCGGGTGCTAGTCGGCTCCACCGACCACACAACGAACTCCGGTAGCACCTCTGCAGCGCGAAAGCGTGGCCTAGGGGAACGTGCGACCGAAGCGCACCCCCGGCCGCAGCAGTCCGCCCGTCGCCGTGCTGGAAATCGTCTCCATGGCCACGAGGAGCTGCCGTGGTGGCCACAGGATGTTTGCGAGGGCGCCCTCGGCCGCGCTTGGGCGGGGGAGAAGCAGGCTCAACCTGGCGAGCCTTTCCCTTCTCTGCGGCCGAGAACCTCCTCGACGGGGCCATGAAGAAGAAGGAAAAGCAAGGGGGGATGAACTGGAAGGGCGCGCGCCGATCCGTACTTATAGCTGGCGAGGGCCAACCGACGGCCCCCACGATCACAGGTAATTATGACCCGCTTTGCATGCAGGGACTTGTCCAATCCGTGTAGTTGCCGAGGCGCCATGGGGAAGTGGAGACGCCTGATGGGGTCATGTACCTAGGGTAGGGTCATGGACCTGATCTAAGTACCTTACCCAAGGACACCCTTAGAAGAGGTCGCCTTCCAGTCGACCAACGAGGGACTCACTCGACTGACTTGAAGGACTCGACCATGAAGACTCACTCGACCACCAGAAGGTCAAGAGGCACTCTGCACTGCAACGGCCTGTAATTAAGTAGACTTTATGGTAGTAAAGACACTTTATGTGGGGCGTTATCAGTAACGCCCCGGACTTAACTCACCTTAAACCCTCTCCTATGTGGGCTGACTGGGGTCCCGGCGCACTCTATATAAGCCACCCCCCTCCATAGGTAGAGGGGTTCGGGATCTTGTAACTCATATACTCATAATCCACTCGACCGCCTCCGGGCTCCGAGATGTAGGGCTATTACTTCTCCCGAGAAGGGCCTGAACTCGTACATCCCTTGTGTTTACAACCTCTCCATAGCTAGGACCTTGCCTCTCCATACCTACCCCCACTCTACTGTCAGGCTTAGAACCACGACAGTTGGCGCCCACCGTGGGGCAGGTGTTTTAGCGATTTTGTGGAGAAGTTGCGATTCTTCCGAGTACTTTCATCATGGTGGCTGCTGGAGTTTTGGTCGAGGGTCGAGAGATCTGTCTCGGCACTCTCACCTTCATCGCCGACGACTCCGCCTGGCTCCAGGAGGCTCCACTCGACGTTGATGCGCTCCCCGTCCGCGGTGCGACGCATTTTCGCGCATGTGTTCGCGGCGTTCTGCTGCGGCAACCGTCGACCCCGTATCGGACGACTCCTCCATCGTCCACCCTCCCGGTCTCCCGCCAGCGCAAGCGCTCGGGCCGGTCGAGGCTTCAGCGATGGGTGAGGCACGCGGTGGCTCGCCAGTCGGCCACCATCCAAGTTGCGGCAATCGAGCCCGACGAATCTCTCTACGGCTTGTTCGATCTGTCGACTGGCTCCGTAGAGACTGCATCCGAGTGCGATAGCAGTGATCCAGCGGCGGAAATCTTGATGGTCGACGGGCCCTGCAGTCCCCCTGGCTTCGCCCGTGATGATGGAGCAGGTGACGAAGGCGACCCCGCACGAGGCCACGAAGAGTACCAGCCCGAGCCACTCGACTCTCTGCAAAGAGAGGAACTTCGCCGCAGGAACGTGGATGCCCTGCGTACTCCCATCGCAGGAGAAACCCCCGAGGCTCGTGCCCTGGAGGAGGCACGTTTGGCCAATTTGGCCGAACGCACTCGACTGGAGAATCTTCAGCGAGCACTCGACGAGCGCGCGCGGCAACGAGTTCCCGACACCAGTCGACGTCAACTCTTCCCGCCGACTCAGGTATATCGAACCCCAATCCAGAATTTAGCAGCTGCGACCCGTATAGCAGAGTCCATCCAGCCTTCTCAGTCGGAAGCTGGCAGAGGTTTGATGCACATCAGGGATCTGCTCCGGGCAGCAGGAGATCAGAATTCAGCCGTGTCTCAGTCGCGCAACAGAATTCACAATCGACCCGTCACTGCGAATACGGTTCAGTCGGCTCACAGTCCCAGATTGCCTCCATGGCGTGAGGGGCACGAGAATCGGCGAGGCCAATATGGTGACCGACTCGACCGAGATGATAGGCGTCGAGTACCCCATTCCCCTCCGAGGGGTGGGTCTTACGCTCCTCGGCAGCAAGATGACAGGCGTCAGTTCAGTACAGGGCGAAGGGTTCCAGTCGACTCCAGAGAACCAGGCTTCGACGCGCGATCCATTATCGTGCAAGGTTTGGTCGACCGGAACAGAGCCCATCGAGGCGGACTCGACAGAGATGCACCCACAAGCAGTCGAGTGCATGTTTCTGGTCCTGAATGTTTCAGCAGAGCTATCAGAGCCGCAGTCATCCCTCCCAATTTCAGGTTGGCAACAGGAGTCAGCAAGTTCACTGGTGAGTCTAAGCCTGAAACTTGGCTTGAAGACTACCGAGTGGCAGTTCAGATTGGTGGTGGGAACGACGAGGTGGCCATGAAGCATTTGCCCCTCATGCTGGAAGGTTCTGCCAGGGCATGGTTGACTCAATTACCTCCTAGCAGCATTTACACTTGGGAAGATCTGTCCCGAGTGTTCATCAGAACGTTTGAAGGAACTTGCAAGCGACCAGCTGTGTTGACAGAGTTGCAAGTCTGCGTGCAGAAGGCTAATGAGACTCTCAGAGAGTATATTCAGAGATGAATCACTTTGCACCACACTGTGGAGAATGTGTCTGATCATCAGGCAGTCTGCGCCTTCAAAGATGGCGTCAAGAACAGAGAACTGAGTTTGAAGTTTGGTCGAACCGGTGACATGACCTTGAGTCGGATGATGGAGATTGCTACCAAGTACGCCGATGGCGAAGAAGAAGACCGACTCCAAAGCGGCAAGCACAAGCCGAGTCAGTCGGAAAAAGGAAACACCAGTCGGAAACAGAAGCGGAAGGCTGAACCGGCAGCTCCTGGAGAGGCTCTGGCCGTGACTCAGGGAAAGTTTAAGGGGAAACCAAAAGGATCCTGGAACCCCAAGAAGGTAAAGGATAAAGAAGGGAACGACGTAATGGATATGCCATGCCACATCCACACGAAGAAAGACGAAGAGGGGAATATCATCTACCCGAAGCACACCACTCGCCAATGTCGACTCCTGATTCAGCAGTTTCAGGGAAAACAGTCTAAGGACAAGGAGAAGGAGTCGGACAAGGCCGAAGACAAGGAGGACAGTGAGGAAGGATATCCGCATATCAACTCCACTCTGATGATCTTTGCAGATGTGGAAAGCAGGAGTCGACTGAAAGTCATTAACCGAGAGGTGAACATGGTTGCCCCAGCAAAAGCAAATTATCTGAAATGGTCTCAAATACCCACCACATTCGACCAATCTGATCACCCGACTCATATTGCCACCCCTGGGAGGCAAGCTTTGGTGGTCGATCCAGTTGTCGAAGGCACTCGACTGACAAAAGTGCTGATGGACGGTGGAAGCGGGCTGAATTTGTTGTATGCAGACACACTGAAAGGAATGGGCATTCCGATGTCCCGACTGAGCACTAGTAACATGAGCTTTCATGGAGTTATACCAGGGAAGAAAGCCGAGTCACTCGGCCAAATAGCTTTGGACGTGGTGTTTGGTGATTTGAAACATTTTCGCAAAGAAAAGTTAACGTTTGAGGTCGTGGATTTTCAGAGTGCATATCATGCCATTTTGGGGAGACCAGCTTACGCATGGTTCATGGCTCGACCATGTTACGTGTACCTCAAATTGAAGATGCCCGGCCCCAAAGGAGTGATCACTGTCACCGGTGATCGGAAAAAGGCAGAAGAGTGCTTTCAGAAGGGCTCAAAGATTGCCGATTCCCAGGTGACAGCGGTCGAGTTCGAGGAATACAAGCAAAATGCAGATCCGAGTGACTTGCTGCGATCCAAGAAACCCGCCACAGAGTCTGCATTTCAGTCGTCCGATGAGACAAAGCCTGTTCACATTCACCCGACCGACCCCGATGCAGCTCTGACCCGCATCTCCACAACACTCGACCCAAAATAGGAAGAAGCGCTCATCCAGTTCCTCCGTGAGAACTGGGACATTTTTGCATGGAAGCCCGCTGACATGCCAGGTGTTCCCAGGGGACTGGCTGAGCATCGCCTAAGAGTCGACTCATCTGCAAAACCAGTCAAAGAGCATCTTCGGCGGTCCGCCGTCCAGAAGAGAAAAGCCATTGGTGAGGAAGTGGCTCGACTATTGGCGGCAGAATTTATCCGAGAGATATACCACTCCGAGTGGCTCGCTAATGTCGTCATGGTTCCTAAGAAGGACAAATCACTCCGAATGTGCATTGATTTCAAACACATCAACCGGGCCTGCCTGAAAGATCATTTTCCTCTCCCTCGCATAGATCAAATTGTTGACTCGACCGCGGGATGCGAGAGATTGTCTTTTCTAGATGCCTACGCCGGGTACCACCAGATCCGTCTGTACGGACCCGACGAGGTAAAAACAGCTTTCATCACTCCATTCGGGTGCTTCTGCTATATCACCATGCCATTCGGCCTCAAGAATGCCGGAGCCACATTTATGCGAATGATTCAGAAGTGTATACTCACTCAAATCAGTCGGAATGTGGAAGCATATATGGATGATATCATTGTCAAGTCACGAAAAGGTTCCGACCTGCTCGCTGATCTCGCCGAAACATTTGCCAACCTCAGAAGATATGATATCAAGCTCAATCCATCAAAGTGCACATTTGGAGTTCCTGGTGGCAAGTTACTCGGTTTTCTCGTTTCCGAACAGGGAATCGACGCTAATCCAGAGAAGATTGGCACTATTCTCCGAATGAAACACCCTGTGCGAGTGCACGATGTCCAGAAGCTTACTGGATGCTTGGCCGCATTAAGTCGATTCATCTCACGACTCGGTGAAAAGGCATTGCCTCTTTACTGACTGATGAAGAAGACAGACAAGTTCGAGTGGACTCCAGAAGCTGATGCACCGTTTGCCGAGCTAAAAGCTCTGCTCTCCACCCAGCCGGTGCTTGCTGCTCCAATCAGCAAAGAGCCTCTGTTGCTCTATATCGCAGCCACAGGACAAGTCGTCAGTACTGTGCTTATGGTCGAGCGGGAAGAAGAAGGAAAAGCTCTCAAAGTTCAGCGCCCCGTGTATTATTTGTCTGAAGTCTTGACTCCATCCAAGCAGAGATATCCTCATTATCAGAAGCTTGTGTATGGAATATACATGACCACAAAGAAGGTTGCTCATTATTTTTCTGATCATTCCATCACAGTCGTCAGCGACGCTCCACTATCAGAGATTTTGCACAACAGAGATGCAACTGGTCGAGTGGCCAAATGGGCGATTGAACTTCTTCCCCTTGATATCAAGTTTGAGGCAAAGAAAGCCATTAAGTCCCAGGCAATAGCAGATTTCCTCGCCGAGTGGATTGAACAGCAGCAGCCGACTGAAGTTCACTCGGAGCATTGGACCATGTTCTTTGATGGCTCTAAGA
This sequence comes from Triticum dicoccoides, assembly GCF_002162155.2. Taxonomy (NCBI): domain Eukaryota; kingdom Viridiplantae; phylum Streptophyta; class Magnoliopsida; order Poales; family Poaceae; genus Triticum; species Triticum dicoccoides. The sequence continues at coordinate 445,032,912 of NC_041392.1, forward strand.
TGTTGAATGGTTCCGGTGCTGGGGTTGTCCTGGTTTCCCCCAGAGGAGATAAGCTCAGATATGTGCTCCAGATTCACTTTGATTCCTCCAACAATGAGGCAGAATATGAGGCCCTCTTATATGGGTTGCGCATGGCCATTTCACTCGGCATCCGTCGCCTGATGGTCTATGGCGACTCGGATTTAGTGGTCAACCAGGTGATGAAGGAGTGGGACGTGAGAAGCCCAGCCATGACTGGATACTGCAGTGCAGTGAGGAAGCTGGAAAAGAAGTTCGAGGGGTTGGAGCTCCATCATATACCCCGACTGAAAAATCAAGCAGCTGATGATCTAGCAAAGATAGGTTCCAAGAGAGAAGCCATTCCGAGTGGTGTGTTCTTGGAGCATATACACAATCCGTCAGTCAAAGAAGATCCTTTCACCGAAGAAACTCCACAGCCCAAGAGTGCCACAGATCCGACTGAGGTTGAAGTCCCAGCGGTGGTCGACTTGATCATGGAGGTCTTGGTGGTCATTCCCGACTGGACAGTTCCATATGTCGCGTATATCCTGAGAAAAGAGCTTCCGGAGGATGAGGAAGAGGCTCGACAGATCGTCCGTCGATCTAAGGCCTTTACCGTAATCAAAGGACAATTATACAGAGAAAGCGCGACTGGAGTTGGTCAGAAGTGCATAACACCAGAAGAAGGTCGACTCATCCTCAATGATATCCACTCGGGAACCTGTGGTCATCATGCGTCCTCTCGGACCATCGTGGCCAAAGCATACCGAGCCGGATTTTACTGGCCAAAGGCGAATGAGATGGCAAAAGAGATAGTGGATAAATGCGAGGGATGTCAGTTCTACTCGAATATGTCGCACAAGCCTGCATCGGCTCTGAAGACCATCCCACTCGTCTGGCCTTTCGCAGTATGAGGATTGGACATGGTCGGTCCTTTGAGAACAGGACGAAGCGGCTTCACGCATGTACTGGTTGCAGTCGACAAGTTCACCAAGTGGATCGAGGCTAAACCAATCAAGAACCTTGACACCGGTACTGCTGTTAGCTTCATCAGGGAACTAATATTCAGATATGGAGTCCCGCACAGCATCATTACGGATAATGGGTCGAACTTTGACTCGGAGGAATTCAGAGATTTCTGTAACTCCCAAGGCACACGGGTCGACTACGCTTCAGTCGCCCATCCGCAGTCGAATGGACAAGCAGAGCGAGCTAATGGACTGATTCTTAAGGGATTGAAGCCCCGACTGATGCGTGATCTCAAACACGCAGCTGGAGCTTGGGTCGACGAACTTCCCTCAGTGCTTTGGGGGCTGCGGACCACACCTAATCGGTCGACCGGAAGAACTCCATTCTTCTTGGTCTACGGAGCTGAAGCAGTCTTGCCGAGTGATCTTCTCTACAATGCTCCTCGAGTTGAAATCTACAACGAAGCAGAGGCTGAACAAGCGCGGCAGGACGCAGTCGACCTTTTAGAGGAAGAAAGGGAGATGGCTCTGATCCGGTCGACCATCTACCAACAAGATTTGCGTCGTTTCCACGCCAGAAATGTCAGAGGTCGAGCCTTCCAGGAAGGAGATTTAGTTCTCCGAGTGGATCAGCACAAACCACACAAGCTTGCTCCTTCTTGGGAAGGTCCCTTCATCGTCACCAAGGTTCTCCACAACGGGGCGTACCGTCTTTACAACGTCGAGCATAATATCGACGAGCCCCGAGCTTGGAACGCGGAACTACTCCGCCCATTTTATACTTAAGTTTTATCACTCGGATGAGTTGCAATAAAGTACTTCTGTAGTTCATGGACCTCAAAATAATAGTGTCATAGTTCCTCCATAATTTTTGTCACTTTTTATTTTTGTCCAATAAAATTCCCCCTCAATGGGTGACTTAGCCGCGAATCCGTTTCGCCTAAGTTTGTAAAAATCCTACCGAGTGGTGAGCCAGGCTCCCACTCGGAGGCTTAGCTGCGAATCCGTTTCGCCTAAGTTATCAAAATCCTACCGAGCGGTAAGCCAGACTTCCACTCGGGGGCTTAGCTGCAGTCCAAGCACTCGCCTAAGTTATAAAAATCCTACCGAGCGGTAAGCCAGACTTCCACTCGGGGGCTTAGCTGCAGTCCAAGCACTCGCCTAAGTTATAAAAATCCTACCGAGTGAAGAGCAAACCTCTCACTCGGGGGCTTAGCTGCAGTCCAAGGACTCGCCTAAGTTTGTAAAAATCCTACCGAGTGAAGAGCAACCCTCTCACTCGGA